>NC_081569.1:112744578-112902555 GCF_022355385.1 Mustela nigripes
TAAAAATTTTATCTTTTTTTCTCAGTTTCCCTATTTCCTTATTCTTTTTTTTTTTTTTTTTTTTTTTTTTTTTTTTTGGAGAACCTGGGTGACTCAGTCAGGTTATCTCCAGACTCTTGATCTCAGCTCAGGTCTTGATCTCAAGGTCAAGAGTTTAAGCCCTGCATTGGGCTCCATGCTGGGTGTGGATCCCACTTAAAAAAAAAAAGTTATATATAAATCTAAGATTTAGGAACTATGGAAACTGTGGTAACAGAACAGAGTGTAAACATTATATACATCATGTCAAAGTAAAACAAAGGTTGGAGGTAGGTGGGAGAGAAATGGAAATTAAACTCCTTATCTTTCATAGCAATAATTCTACCAATAATGTCTAAAATTTAAAATAGGTATAAAGTACTATTTATCTATTATTTATGTTTTTTTAAATCACTTTTCTAAAACTTAGAAGGCCTTTTTCACAGTTACTGCTTTCTGAGTGAAGAAGCAGTTATCTAAGGTTTAAAATTTCTTCAGTTTTATTTTAGCTTTTGTAAATTTCAAGTAAAAGCAAAATTAGTATTTTTTATTTTCAAAAGTTAGTATGGGGGCGCCTGGGTGGCTCAGCGGGTTCGGGCTCTCTGCTCAGCAGGGAGCCTGCTTCCTCCTTGCTCTCTGCCTGCCTCTCTGCCTACTTGTGATCTCTGTCTGTCAAATAAATAAATAAATAAAATCTTTAAAAAAAAAAGTTAGTATGTTCTCATCTCAGAAATGATAAATTTGCTCCTGTTCATCCATCTGTCCATCTGTATATGTGAATAGCTGTCTGGGGTGATATTCACTAAATGTTAATATCCAATATTTCTCAATTTTGAGGTTTTGGAGCGTTTGTTGCATTTTTCATTGTATATTTTGTGTTTTTTTGAATATTGATAGTAAAAATGTTTTAGTGAGGGGCACCTGGGGTAGTGCAGTCATTTGAGCATCCGACTCTTGGTTTCAGCTGTTGTCCTAATCTCAGGGTCACGATTTCAGGGTCATGGGATGGAGCCCCACAATGGGGTTTATGTTCAGCATGGAGTCAGCTCGAGATTCTCTCTCCCTCTCCCTCTGCTCCTTCCTCTGTGCACACATGCTCTCTCTCTAAAATAAATAAATAAATCTTTTAAAAAATGTTTTGGTGAAAGTAATATAATGAATACATTACCCTGAAAAATAGGTTTATGTTTATATACTTTTTTAAAAAAAATAAAATACATAGTTTAATACTCTCACTTCTCTTTAAATTTATCATGACCTTTTATCTCTTGCCATCAGGATTTGTTACATTTCTTTTTCCAATCCTGATCTCAGTTTTTTCATCTATAATGACAGAGTTGGGTTAGATTAGTAGTTTGCAATCTTTTTCTTTAAACTATAGCATCTTTCCAATAAACAAAATAATATATAGCTCTTGGAATATAGTTTCAAAGCTGTATGGGTTAGGTAATTTCTGAGGTTTATTCCATTTTACCACAAAAACTAGTTTTTTTTTTCTTGACTATGTTTTTTGAATGACTGCTTTCCATGTATTAAAAATAAAAATCAGGTAATAGCTATGATCTTAAGAATCAGAATTTTAAAATGAAAGAGAAGGGCCTTTAAAAACCAGTCAGCCTATTTCTCTAACCTTTTTTTTTTTTTAAGATTTTATTTATGTATTTGACAGAGAGCACTAGCAGGGGGAGCAGCAGGCAGAGGGAGAGGGAGAAGCAGGCTCCCCACTGAGCAGGGAGCCTGGTGCAGGATCCTGGGATCATAACCTGAGCCAAAGGCATCCCTCCCTAACTTTTTCGTATAAGGAAACCAAATATAAGTTATTTGACTAACATTATTCAGTCAACTAAAATGAATGAGGCTTTGGCCCAGATCTCCTGGCTTCTTATCTGTTTCTTCCCCTATAGTACATGTGAATATATATATTTTTAAAATGATGGGCAGGAATGATATAACTTTATCTTAACCTATTTCACATGTAGACAAACTTGTAAATATCAGGAAATATACTTAATTTATAGTGTGTTTATTTTCTTGCTTATGAAAAGAGATCAGCAGCGCAGGCATTATTGAACTCTTAAGTTCTAAGAGAAAGGAAAGTGAGTGGGATTCTGGCAAGGAAGACAGCATTTACTTGTCAAAGATTTGGAATTTACTGTGGTTACTGAGATTAAAATAAAACTAAAACTTGACTTGGCAGAGGATTAAAAACAAAGCAGCTCCAAAGTGTGTGCACATCATGGAGAAGATGCCGTTTTTCCTTCAGGCGTCCAAGGGGGGAGGGAATATTGTTTCTTTGTGTTGCCGAAGCTGATTTATTTAGTTATGATTTCAACATGTCTACAAGGCAAACCCCAGAAAACGTTGCACAACAACACCAAGCAGAACAAATGGTGCTTTTCTCCCCCTCAGGTCCCCCTTTCAGGATTTTTCAAATAAAACACAGCAGTGTTTTTTGTTTTTTTGTTTTCAAATTGTTTAAATGGCTCTGATTATGTTTGACTATTGGGAGTGGCAGGTTTTAGAATCTTAAGTGGTAGTACAGGTTCCTGAACAAGAAAGAGAATTAAAGGTGATGCGACTTGATTATTGGAATGTGTAGAATGTAACGTTGCGAGAGGTATTCTGGTCTGCCGCAGGCTGCTCTTAGTAATGGGCCTTCTTTTTGAAAGCCCTATTATTATTGGAAATTTATTTTGGAAACTACTAAAGAAGAAATTTGACAGAAAAGTAAAACAAGCCTCCTTGTCTCATATTTCCTTTCCACACAGGGACCTTGAAGAGATACTGTCAATATTGTCAAGTCTCAATTATCCTCGGATAAGTTAGCATTATTATCACTGTCCTCACAAACGTGAATTGAACGCATGTGGCTTTGTACCTAGGTGCAGCACAGAGAAAATTAGCAAACAAGATCCTTATCCATTTGGAACTTACTGAGAGTGGATATGCTAGCATATAGTTCAACAAATTCCAAACTCAACGTTCCACACACTCTCTAAACCACCTCTCCCTCCCTCTATTCTCTATCTTCTTTAATGGCCTCCCCATCCTCTCAGCTGGAAACCTCACATTCATCTTGAGTCCTTAGGTTTTCTTAGTCTCTACAACCAATCTATCAACAAGTCCTATCATTTCTGTCTCCAAAATTGCTTTTGAATATGTTTGTTTCCTTTTCTCCCTTCTCATAGCTATTGCCCTGCCTAGGCCTTTTTCACCTTTCATTCCAGTTCTGGGGAGAGCTGCTTATCTACTTTCAGGCTTTCCTTTTCCAATCCATCCTCCATAGTGCTGTCAAATTTCTTTAAAGATGGATCTAACCATATCATTCTCTGACTTAAAAACCCTTGATGGGTCCCTATTACGTCGAAGGGATAAAGTCTAACCTCCTTAGCTTGTCATGCAAGTCTTTCATAGTCTGGCCCCAATCTACTTATTCTCACCTTATTTCCTGACACAGTTCCCGCCCCCCACCCCCACTCTCTGCCGCCAAGCACACACGCTTATCTACTCTGTCCCACCAGTTTCCTTCTAGTCCCCTGAGCTTGCCCTCTCCTTGTGCTTTTGATCATACTATTCCTTTTTCCCTATTCACAGAATACTCTTCTTTGATAAACTGTATGAAACAACTGAGGAAACTGGAGATTTGACAAAGAATATTTTTGACACAATAGGACAAAAGAAACGAGCCATGTGCACAGAACCAGGCGTTAGGGAAAACCGTTAGAGCAGAGGTCGGATTAGGAGCTGCAGACTATTTCTGCGTGAGGTCAGCCAAGAGGAAGGACCCAGTTCCATAAGGTAGTGGAGCCAGAGCAGTGATGAGCTGGTTTGTAACAGTATTAAAGGAATGCTTCCTTCCTATTAGTCCACATAGTCAAGAACCAGCTCCTGTTTTTATAGGTGGAGGATAGAAGAAAAGAGCCTTAGTAGATTTCTTTTATAGTTCAGGAATGAAGAGAAAACTCATTACCCTTAGCTACCTACTAATCCTGCCTTATTTCACTTTCCAAGGGAGTAAAGAGTGGATAAGAACCCACTAAAAGGATTACCTGGGTAGCTCAGTCATGGCTCGGGTCATGGTCTCGGGGTCCTGGGATCAAGCCCCGCATCAGGGGGGAGACTGCTTCTCCCTTTCCCTCTGTTGCTCCCCCTGCTTGTGCTCTCTTGCTCTTTCTCTGTCTCTCAAATAAATAAAATACTTTTTTTGGAAAAAGGAACCCACTAAGCGCCTTTACACTGATGCATTAAGAGTCAACAGGATGGAGCCAGAGATGATGGGTTTACAGAATAAACTGAATGAAGGAAAACAGCAGCCTTTTACCTGGGAAGTAGAGGCTTTCTCCTGTTTGTGCCTAGGCATGCTTTTACCTAACCTTTGCATATTCTTGATTAACTTTTCTCCATTTTTCACATGTCTAAATCTTTTTTAAAATTATTTTTTTTAGGTAAGTAATATATTAACATGCTCAGAACATTCAGAGTATCAGTGAAGGCCACTTGGACCTTCTCCTCACCACCATCATCCCAATCCCAATCATCTTCCCACAGACATCAGAAGATGACAACTATTATCTTTTTTGGGTTTATCCTTCAGATCTTTTTCTTGCATTGACTTAGAGGTACACGTATGGGTAGATAAGTAGGTTTATAAAAGATGTATAGTACTGTTTTGTGTGTGTGTGTGTCTGCTTTCCCCACAAAAGTGGCATCATACTGCCTCTTATTTGGTAAACTTGCTTTTTAGATTTTACAGTATATCTTGGAGATCTTTTCATATTAGTACAGATGATTTCTCACATTTTTTTTCAAGTTCTACCATATAGTATCCTCTCTAGGGCCAGCTTGTCCTTTTCCTCTTCTCTTGGTAATCTCATATGGGCAATTAGAAGGTAATAGAGAAAAAAGTACAATAAGCAAGTATTAACCCTGCTGCCAATTAAATAAGAAAGAAGCTTGCAATTGCTGGCTGGGGGAGGAATGTTTTCCTTAAAAATTAGACTGTCTTAGAAGCACTATTGGACCCAGTTCAAAGGACATCACTGACATTAACACCCTCCCCTCTCCTTTTCCCTTCCCCGACCCCCTTATTACTGGCATTGCTGGAAATTAAATGTAACCAGGGCTCTTTGGTGGTATATATACATCTGGTTTTCCCTTTTCCATATGCTTAAGTCTTCCTTCCTCAATTGCTTCTGTTTAGCACTTAATTTAAATCCCCAAATTAATTCAAGAAGCAAATTTGATATCTGTAAAATGAGGGTGTTAGATGATCTTTTCGGGATTTTACAGCTCTAGGATTCTTTTAAATTACAGACAGTTTTATTTTGGAGAATACATTCTGATAAACTGACTTTTTTTTGTGCTTGATTTAGGTTGTGTTTAATTATGATTATAGATGATTTAGTAACATTGAAATAGATGAAACTTGTGCTACTTCTTTGTCACTCTTCTGGAATGTTTCCTTTAATGTTAAAAGTAAGACTGTCAAAGGACTTCATAACTATCAAGCATTATTATTACCACCAAAATGTAGGACTGAGTCAATGTGAAGGGGAGGTTCTGAGAAAGTACTTGTGAGATGTTTGCACTTATTATGTGTTTTTGAGTGTTTAAAGATTTAAGAGGTCCTATCATACACCAAGAGCAAAGGGTTAAGAATTGGGGAATCAGTTTCAGCCCATCACTGACTCACTTTGTGATGGCAGGTCACTCCCTGCTCTTAAATTTCCCCATCTGTAGCATGTAGTAGATTATTTCTGACTCTTAACTTACAAAGGGATGTTTTCTGAAATAATAAAGATAACCACTGCTGGTTATTTTGTGCTGCTTGGTAGAGATTCTATATAAATTAATGGCATCAGTAGGGTGGTTATTGCACTGTTTAAGAAAGTTTTTGAAAGTGAGCAGAATTCTCTGAATAGGTCATCTGAAGTTTTTGTCTATCATTTCTCTTAGGCCAACAAAGCATGCTCTGTTAGGTAGTACAAAGCTGAAAACTAATAGAAAAGGAAAGGTCTATAACATTGTAGGAGTAAATCCATGATATTTTCACATAGCTCTTTCCAACTCTCATGTTTCGAGTCACAAAAAAGGCTGCTTTTTACTAAAGTTAGTGACCCACCTTTCAAGTTTGTTTGTTTGTTTGTTTTTTGTGGGGAGGGGGCGGAGGATATTTGTATTTTTATGTTGTTCAAATAGTTTCCATGAGTTCTGTCATTTAGGTAAACTTGGAATAGAAAGCCATATTTTAAAATTTGCCATTTTGCTTGAATTTTAACTTTCTTTGGAGCTATTGTGTCAAGTTCTCTTTCTGAGTTCCACTTTTCACGTTGTGATTAATGGCTTTTTGTTGCAAAAACAGGTAAGAGACTCTTAACTTTCCTGAAAAATGCTTGTTGCTTGTTTTTTTTTTTTGTTTGTTTTGGTTTTGGTTTTCTTTTCTTTCTTTCTTTCTTTCTTTTTTTTTTTTTTTGATGCAAAACACCAGTAAACTCTCTTAAAAAAAATTTGTAGATGAAAGGAGATATTTGAGGAAGAGTTTAAAGAAATGCATTATTTCTCATTGTACTTCTTTCCAAACTGATGTCACCCCAGGGGGATGTGAGAATTCTTTCAAAGCTTAATGTCCAACTGGTGAGCAAAACTGACAATTGATTGCATGAAGTCCAGCAGTGTTTGCTATGTTTTCTGCATCTGGAGACTATTCTGTTATGATGTGAAAAATTAAGATTATAATTTTTAAAGTATATATTTCACAATCAAAGTATTTATAAACATGTATGAAACTTGTATAACCTATGCTGAAATGGAATGGATATGTTTATACCTCAGTAGGTAAACTACTCTGGAATGCTTCAAACCAGTCTCAGTTGGAAGCAAGACATTGTGAACTGATGTAAAAATGGATCTGTTTTCTTATTCAGCAGTTTCATATGATTTTTGAAAGATGGTTGGTGTTTGGTTAGTTCCAAATTTAAGTTTGTTTACCTCTTATGCCAGCAGAACATGTTTTCTTTCTATCTGTAAATTTAGTAGAATTGGTCTCCGGGTATAGCTTTGCAGGTAAAACAAGGTTACTTTTAGATTCCTCTTGAAGTTTGTAATCCAATCAGTCGAGTGACCAAGCATAGCAATTAGAGAGGATACCGTTGACATGCTTTGCATCTCTGTTGTTTTTCCTTTCTTTGCCTGCAAACTTCAGCTGAATTGTAGCTATGTACTCAAAAGATTGTTATTGGGGCACCTGGGTGGCTCATTTGGTTAAGTGCCTGACTCTTTCGGTTCAGGTCATGATCTCGGGGTCCTGAGATGGAGACCCTGGTCTGTGCTAGGCCTGGAACTTACTTTAAGATTCTCTCTCTCCCGGGGCGCCTGAGTGGCTCAGTGGGTTAAGCCACTGCCTTCGGCTTGGGTCATGATCTCAGGGTCCTGGGATCGAGTCCCACATTGGGCTCTCTGCTCAGCAGGGAGCCTGCTTCCTTCTCTTTCTCTCTGCCTGCCTCTCTGTCTACTTGTGATTTCTCTCTGTCAAATAAATAAAATCTTAAAAAAAAAAAAAAGATTCTCTCTCTCCCTCTGTGCCCCCCCCCAAAAAAAAAGAAAGAAAGAAAAAAAAAGAGAGAAAACTTGTTATTAGAATAAAGGCAGTTTGATAGCATAGAAAATTTGGAAAATGGAGAGAGGGGAATGAACTGTAATAGATAGGATTTGAACTGAGTCTTGAAGAATGCATGGTTCTTAATATATTCCAGACTGCCTCCTGGAGAGTTTGTGTTCTGTATGACTAGTATGTTATACATACATATGGCTACATAATTCAAAGTTTATTTAATTCAGTGGAGGCAAACATTTTAAAGATGTAGAGATGACTTTTCATTGTGAATTCATTTACTGTAGAAGATAGCCTTGCCACGTTAGTGCATTCTTCTCCCTTTAAGAATAGAACCACACTTTTTGGGGGGTGGGTTGTGGGCTTAAAAATAACGATTAGGCTCTCAAGATAGTTTGATATGCATGTTCTGGCTGGCAATATTCTTAGTCATCTTGTATTCAGCATCTGGTCTATACACGAGACCCCTATAATTAGCCAGTAGTACTTCTTGGCCTTATCTTTCACAGAGATTTATAGTATACTTCAGGTGGTGTCAGATAGCCAGCAGAAGACTGAATAGCTGGCTCTCCTAATTTAAAAACGTTGTTTCCCCCATACCAATATTATTAAAATATGATTAAAAAGTCATTTTCTCTTATTATTGACATGATTTAATAACTTTATTGTTTGAACAACCTAAGAAGTGTAAGCTTCTTGAGTGTGGTTTTGTAGTCTTAGGTAAGCTGGAAGAACCTAGGCTTTAGAGGGGATCATTTGTGGTGTGTTCTGGAGTGTTTTGCAGGGAAGAATTATTTAGGCCAGCTGCCTTTCATATCTGTATTTGCCAGAGCCAAAAACCAAAGCGGCAAGAGTGTCTCAGTAAAAATACATTCTCTTTCCAGGGCAAAATGACTTTTTAATACATGCAGGAATTCAGACTACTTTATAGGTAATCAATATAAAAAAAAAGGTGAATTTGTTTTCTGATTGGTTGTCAAGTTAATACACACTCCTATTGCTATGTTCTGTTTAAACTGTAATTATCAGAGAAATCTCGTTAAGCAGAATTTTCTGAAATGAAGCCTGTTACATCGGCCTCTTTGGCTTTATGTGGAACTATTGTCGTGGCATGAACTGAGAGATGATTACTCAACATATTCATTCGGAAATTCTTTACCTCAAATTTTGCTTCAAATCCATAGCTTCATTTGGAAAGAGCACAGTGAGAGGCAATACTAGATTTCTAAACACAACTCTTTTCCTGAAAAATCTCTCAGTAATCAAATTGCTCTGTATGAGCAGATCCCAACAAAGGTTTGGGATTGGTTGGTTTTAGGACATCTTATTTAAACATTCTTCTAGGGACAGGTCTATGCTGGCTAGACCTATAAATATCAAAATTATCAACACGGTGATGACAATGTAATTAGCCACATCTATCAGCAAAGTATAATCAACCATATCTAAGGCTGCTGAAAGGTCCACTGTGGTAAAAATTCTGGCTCTCCTTTTGACTCTCATTAATGACCCTAAGATTTTGGACTGAACTCTATAAATGGCCTTGAATCTAACCTGGATTCTGTTATATACTTCTAGGTTAGGAAACTAGAGCAAAAAAATTTTTTGATTAAAACTAGATAAATAAATTTTACCCTACAGCTAGGATAAATTATGATAGAGTGAGAAACTGGCAGTGAGAAGTTTTAGTGAATAGGACCCTCAAAGGAAGCTGTATTAAATAAGTGATTGTTGAGCTCAGACCTTAAAAATTGTCTAAACCGTTAAAGTAAATTTTATGTAAATTGTTCATGCTAAATATTTTCATTATATATTTGTATTCCTTTGTACTTCCCATTTGATGAAGTTTTCAAACTGTGGTTTGCTGGAGGGGCAAAAAAAAAAAAAAAAAAAAATCAAACCCAAACCACATAGGACAAATTGAATTACAAACCTGGTGTGGTCCTTTAACTCAATTACATCTAATTTGTGTTATTTTAGTCATCCTGGGTGGCAGCTGTTCTGTGTAAATGCCCATAGACATGTTCAGTGTAAGATTTGTCTGGATTATAACTCCTTAAGATTGATAGTAGCCTATTTCTATTTTAAGGAGTGAAGTTAATCTATTAATTTGGTGTATCAGGATCACTTTAAAAATTAACAATGTAATTGGTTTGTTTTTTAAATAGACCTTTAAAAAGTTGAGCATCTGATGTTTTCTTATATGTTTATTTTTATATAACTTCACCTCATTTTCTTATTTCTTATGCTTCTACTTAAGTTTCTCCTAAGAATAGCCTCTTAATTACTTCATTACTTAATTCATTCAGACAATTATCAATCTGAGGGGAAGAGAATACAGAATTTTATATTCTGTATACCCAAATAAATATTTTAACATTCTAACCCCAAATTTGGAATGATCTGGAAAGACAGACATGAAAGAATATGGATTGAGGATTGTTCTGTTCAGTATAACTGAAATGGAAATTTCTGTTAGAATTGAGTTAGAACTGAGTCTGAAATGCAGTTGAATTTACAGAAATGAAGACATCGAAACTCAAGAGACTCGTATGAAAGGTGATGCAAGAACCACTTACATGAATGGTGTCTAACAATTGATGATAACTTGTCCACTCATCTTTCTGACTTTAATACTTACTATCCTATTATCTTTGAGAAACATACTCAGTTTAATTCACTGAGTATCCATTCCTTCGATAGGAAAAAGACACTCAAATGTCTTTTTAACATCAGAGGTGAAATCTGCAGAACCAGTGGAAGAACACAGAAGAAAACATACATGATAGAAGGACCTCAGCTAGTTTTCTAAGGTGGGCAAATGGGACAATGTTAAGTAGGGAATTGTGGTGAGGAGATACTATTCAACAGAGACAAATATGGAAGAAAAAATCTTAAGTCCTCAAAACTAATCTATGATCTAGGAATATGTTTGGAAAGACTTCTTTTTTTGTTTTTTTACTCCATTTAGTAATTTTATTTTCTTAAAATTTTTAAAAAGATTTTATGTATGTTTGTCTGTGTGTGTGCATGTGTGAGAGAGAGTGAGAGAGCATGCATGAGTTGGGGAAGAGCATGCATGAGGAAAAATGATAAGTACACTCCCTGCTGACCAGGGAGCTCAATGTGGAACTCGATCCCAGGACCCTGAGATCATGACCTGAGCTGAAAGCAGATGCTTAACTGACTGAGCCACCCAGATGCCCTGACATTTAGTAATTTTCAATTAACAACTGAATATCTGCAGTGGATTAGCTGTTGTTCTAGGTACTCAGACTTCAAAGATGAATAAGCTATAGATCCCTGCTTTGGAGGAACTTACAAGTAGTAGGGATGGCAAACATATAAATAATTTATAACACCATGTGGTAGGTACTGTGACAGAGGTTCGAATAAATTAAAATCTTCTTATTTTGTTATGGGAAGGGGCACCTTAGTGGCTCAGTCAGTTAAGCATTTGACTTCGGCTCAGGTCATGATCTCGGAGTCTTGGGATTGAGTCCTGCATTGGGCTCCCGGCTCAGCAGGGAGTCTGCTTCTCTCTCACCCTCTGCCCCCTCCATGCTCTCTTGTGCTCTCTCTCTCAAATAAAAAAATTTTTAAAAATTAAAAAAAAAACAACAATTTGATCACCATTTCTTCTAAGCGCTTCCTTGTACATTATCTCATTTTAATTAGTTGTGAACTAGACCAAGTTCAATAACATTTTTGTAGGCTTTCTTCATCCTGTATTTCTCTTTTATTTCTATCTTCTACTTGAAACATTTTTTTTTTTTAAAGATTTCATTTATTTATTTGACAGAGAGAGAGAGATCACAAGTAGGCAGAGAGGCAGGCGGAGGGGAGGGGAAGCAGGCTCCCCACTCAGCAGAGAGCCTGATGCAGGGCTCGATCCCAGGATCCTGAGATCATGACCTGAGCTGAAGGCAGAGGCTTTACCCACTGAGACACCCAGGCGCCCCTACTTGAAACATTTTTGCCCATCTTTCAGTGCAGTATGTTTTTTGGTTCCCCTCTTGCCTTTCTAACCTTCCTTCATGTCCCCTTGGCTGGCTTCACTTCTGCATTAGTTATTTATTGTTACAACAGATTGCCCTGGGGCCCCTGGCTGGCTCAGTCCTGGATCACGTGGCTCCTGATTGAGTTTGAGCTCCACATTGGGTTTGGAGGTTACTTTAGAAAAACTACCCTAAAATTTAGTGGCTTAAAACAATCGACATTAAAAAAAATGTTTTATTTATTTATTTGAGATAGTTAGATAGAGAGAGAGAGAGATCACAAGTAAGGGGAGTGGGAGAGGGAGAAGTAAGTTCCCTGCCCTGCAAGGAGCCCAGTATGGAGCTTGGGCCAGGGACCCTGGCTGGGATCATGACCTGAGATAATACCACATGCACATGATAAACATTCAGGCATTCGATAAATACTGTTGAATCTTCATAGATGGAAGCTGTTACGCCAGTTGAGGTTCTTATCACTGCACACCTAACCGACTCTACCAACTTCTGTGCTGGCTTCTAATCTTTACCTTCATGCTGCTGTTAAACTGCCTTTTCTGAAGATATTCATGCTGCTGCTTCTGTGATTAATAAACACTTCTGATCTTTAAGATTTTTAGTCTTCTTGGCATGCAGAGTATTCCATATACTGCCTCAACCTGTTTATTCAGCCATGTTTCTTAACAAACACCTACTTTGGGGCGCCTGGGTGGCTCAGTGGGTTAAGCCGCTGCCTTCGGCTCAGGTCATGATCTCAGGGTTCTGGGATTGAGTCCCACATCGGGCTCTCTGCTCAGCAGGGAGCCTGCTTCCTCCTCTCTCTCTGCCTGCCTCTCTGCCTACTTGTGATCTCTGTCTGTCAAATAAATAAATAAAATCTTTAAAACAAAACAAAACAAAAAAACACCTACTTTAATTAAACTGGTAATTTATACCTCATACTCAACCCCCACCCCATTGCTAATATTCTATTCAGTTTTACTTTTTTTTTTTTTTTTTTTGGTCTTCATCTTATTATCTCCCTTATCTGTCATGCTTAGTCTCCTTAGTTTTTCATGCTTTATTGATTCTTTCTTAACTCAGATCTCAGTATGTACCTTCCTTCTATCTTTTTCATCAAGTCCCTTTAGACTTTCCTGGTGCGCTCTAGTGTTTTTTGAATTCCTGTTCTATTAATGCTCTATACCAAACAGTATATTTATCTTTATTCGGCTGAGGTAATTTCCCTTCCCAGCTAGAATTCCAGTTCTGTAAGAGCAAAATCCTTTCACTTCTTGCATCTCTGTTGAATTGTTCTCTTTTAAGTACATGTTGGTTGATTAACGATTAGGAAACTTGAACTTAGCCGTAAAAGAAAAAAAAGAAAACAACTCTTCATGATGTTGCTGAGTGAATTTGAACTCCCAGAGCCGGAAATGAGGATGAGCTGGGACTTGAGGACAGTTTGGAACTATTTCATCATTTTCCTGAAGAAGGATTGCTGTATGAAGTGATTAATTAAAAAAAAAAAATGTTCCCTGTGGCCAACTATCAAAACTGGCTTTTAGCCTTGAACTATCAAAGCAAACATTTTAGAGTCGCCTGGAGCAGAACAGGTAATAAGTAGCAAGCAATTCAAGGTCTCTGATCCATGGCCTGCTTCGGCTATGGGCCTGGCCAAGCCCTTTGGCATAGATAAGTAGAACAAGGAATTTACTTTTATCTCCCCCACCCCCACCAAGTTTCATGGGTTTGATTCACAAAGAAAGGGAAATCATTGAAATTTTGTGTCAGTACCTTCTCATACACCTAGAAAAGCTAAAGTCATGTAATAATATTAATCAAAATAAAAGTATACAAATACACTGAAAATAATGTCAGGGCTAATCGTGTTCCATAATATTCATGGTATAATTTTGTATCAACCTTGGAGAATGAGGTCTGACAGTGACAGTGACTGGGAAGTAAAACCTCAGTTCTTTGGGGAACTTTAATTCTGTGCTTTTGCTGAGATAGAATTCTATTTATGTTTTTAGTTTCTACCAATACTCCTTTGTATCCTGTTATTATTATTGTTGTTGTTATTTGCTCTCCTTTCTCTACCATTATGTTCCTCTTCATTATCTTCCCTCTAACGCTATAGGTAAGATTTGGTCATGGTTAGAATAGAAGAGGAGAAATTTTTGTTACAGCAGTCTCACTTTCTCTTGAGGTTTGTATTTTAGACTTATCTATGTCAACTCTGTGATTTAGGCTAGTATTTGCACATTTTTGTTTTCCCTGTGGCTAAATTACTGATATTTATACAAAAAGGTTTTTTTTTTTCCTTTTGTTTTTTTGTTCATGTAGGTGTTTCAGCCACGATTCCTGTTTTTAGCCCTGGAATATTTGAATTAGAGAAATTAAGGAAGTTGAAAAGGTTAAAGCTCTTGATTCCTGTCTTTTGTCCTCATAGCTAATAACTTTTGGATATGTTTCCTGGAGAAGATAAAGGCTACCTCAGTTCCTACATCCTGCCTTTGCATTCCTTCCTCCAGCCCTCCTGGACCCATCAGGGCCTTCTTATGAAAGCCAGCTGAGCGATATTAGCTCTGGCCATCACACCTTTTAGTTTTCTTCTTGATATATCCCGTACTTCTCCACATTTCCCTATCCAGTGGGCAACCTCCGCTGTGTTTCAAGTTAAAAGAGGTGGAGAAGTGGGAGGGGAAGTGAGGAAGGGACAGAGACAGGCATGAAACCATATCAGGAAGAGTTTGAGTGTAGTCCTCCAAGGACTGGACTGCTTTTTCTAACCAACTTCTGCCCTATTCTGCCATGTTCCTCTGCCACCACTTTAATATTCCTAAAGGAGTTTAAAATAAAAATTAAATTCATTTGAATTTCAATCCTCAGTACTCAAATACAAGTGCTTTCCTGAAAATCTCCAAAGATGTTCTTAAGACCAAATGTCACAGTTTTTGCTTAGTCTCCATCTTTCTTTTTTTTTTTTTTAAGAGTTTTGCTCTTTTTTTTTTTAAGATTTTATTTATTTGACAGATCGAGATCACAAGTAGGCAGAGAGGCAGGCAGAGAGAGAGAGAGGAGGAAGCAGGCTCCCTGCCGAGCAGAGAGCCCGATGCGGGACTCGATCCCAGGATCCTGAGATCATGACCTGAGCCGAAGGCAGCGGCTTAACCCACTGAGCCACCCAGGCGCCCAGTCTCCATCTTTCTTGATCACCACTGCATTTTATACAAAAATATTGAACATTCCCTTCATGAAGAAAGGAAAAGACTTACTGGATGCAACTTTTGCCACATGAAACCTTGTCTAATCAGCCTCATTTGAAAGTGCACATTTCATTTGATGGCATTTACAAATTATCCCTCTCCCCACCTACCAGAACTTGCAATATGAAAGTGCTTCCATATGCTAAAAGCTAGTCTACTCATTTTGCTAAAGGAAAGAAAGGGAAAACTGTACTTTACTGACTTGCTGTCATAAAAACATGGAGCTACGATGTGGGCAGGTTTGGTAGTTGTGGTCTCTCAGTGTTCACTGTAAACAGCTCTGCAGTTCTGAGCCTCACTACTGTTCAAGATGAGAGTAGAGCTGTTTCTGCCCCACAAAAGTAAATTGTTACAAATGCAATTGTGATTTGTATATGGTTCCAAATATTTACATGCAGTGAAAATATATTACTAAACTCTGATATGTAACAGATTTGGACATTTTTAAGTAACTAAGTACTTCTGCTTTCAGATTTTTTTGTGTATCTCAAGGCATTTATTCCAACAGCCACTGCTCTGGCTGGGCCCTGATACCTCATGTCTGGATTATAGCAAAAGCCTTCTTCCTAATCTCCCTAGCATTCGTCATTCTCCTTTTTAACCTGTCCTACCTGGTGCTATAGGATAATCTTTCTTAAATAACATTATGCCTTTTCCTGTTGACTGATCTCATTTGTCATAATCTCACCAATATTTCTCTCAAAACCTGACTTATAATTTCCTTGAAGGGGTCTTCATGATAAAATCTCATCTGGCCCTGTTTTTCCACAGTACTTTCAACCAAGCTCCTACTCTATTATATTTATGCTGATTTTATTGAATTTTTTTTTTTTGTATGTTCTTTCCTTTCCAAGTGGATATCAGTGTGATAGAAACACGATCTACTATTTCTTTTAGCTGGAGTCTAATATACTTCTGAGCAAATAATGGATATTAAACATATATTCTGTTATTGCAGGTTATTAAATTAAAAATTGTGGCTTTGATTATTTTATTTTTTAATTAATATTTTATTTATTTGACAGAGAGAGAGAAATCACAAGCAGGCAGAGAGGCAGGCAGAGAGAGAGAGAGGGGAGGAAGCAGGCTCCCTGCAGAGCAGAGAGCCTGATGCGGGGCTCGATGCACAGCTTGATCCCAGGACCCTGGGATCATGACCTGAGCCAAAAGCAGGGGCTTTAACCTATTGAGCCACCCAGGTGCCCCATGTGGCTTTGTTTAAATTACATAAATTACTAAATGAAAGAGCTGAGTGATGGTTCCTTCACAATGCTTAATATATACTGGAGACTATATAATAAATCCTACTGAAATCTGTACTTTGTCTACTTTAAAGATATATTGCTTGGCTTTTAGAACTGATGGTTTTATCTTTTTTTTTTTCTAATTAAAAGGTTTTATTTATTTAGTTGACAGAGATCACAAGCAGGCAGAGAGAGAGGAGGACATAGGCTCCCTGCTGAGCAGAGAGCCCGATGCGGGGCTCGATCCCAGGACCCTGGGATTATGACCTTAGCTGAAGGCAGAGGCTTTAACCCACTGAGCCACCCAGGTGCCCTGATGGTTTCATCTTTTAAATAGAGAAAAAGTTTTGGGGTTCATGTGTTTATAAATAGAACTTCCATTTTCTTACTTTTATCACTGGAATTGTGTGCCAAAAAATATTTTAAAGAACAACTTTGAAAAAGAAGATAAAGTTAGAGGCCCAACACTGCCTGACTTCAGGACTTATAAACCTAGGACAATCAAGACAGTGTGATTTTGGCATAAAGATTAAAAAAAAAAATCAATTAAAGGAGTGGAGAGTCCAGAAACAAATCCACATATAAGTGAGCAGCTGAGTTTTGACAGAAGTATAAAGGCAATTGACTGGAGAAGGCCAGTCTTGTTAAAGGATGATGCTAAAGCAATTGGATAGTCATATTTTTTAAAAAAATAATTTATATCAAACTATATAAAAATTAACTCAAAATGGATCATATATTTACATGTAAAACCCAAAATCTGAAACTCCTATAGGAAAACATAGAAAATTATTTGTTCTCTTGGATTAGGCAAATGTTTCCTACATATATTTCCAAAAGCGTTATCTGTAAAAGAAGAAATTATAAATTGGACTTTCTCAAAGTTAGAAATTTCTACTTTTAAAAGGTAGTGAAGGGACGCCTGGCTGGCTCAGGCAGAAGAGCATGCAGCTCTTGATCTCAGGGTCATGGGTTCAAGCCCCACATTGGGTATAGAAATTACTTAAATAAAACTCTAAAAAGTAATGAAAAGATAAGCCACAGACTATGAGTTAATATTTGCAAGACATATATATGATAAAGGACTTATACTCAGAATATATAAAGAACTCTCAAAACTTAATTATAAGAAAATAAACAACCCAACAAAAAATAGACAAATTTGAACAGATATTTTATCAAAGAAGATATATAGATGACAAATAAGTGCATGAAAAGAAGCTTAACATCAGTAATTATTAGGGAAATGCAAATTAAAGTGAGATGTTGTACTTATTGATATGGCTAAAATTAAAAAGATTGGCCACAAAAAAAAAAAAAAAAGATTGACCATACCAAGTGTAAGCAAGGATGTGGAGAGTCTAGAACTCTCATGCAGAATATATTTTACATGTGGGAACATAAAATAGTACAACCACTTTGAAAAACAGTTTGGCAGTTATTTTTCTTTTCTTCAGCTTTATTGAGATATAGTTGACATATAATGTTATATAAATGTAAGGCATACAAAGTATTGGTTTGATACATTTATATATTGCAAAATGATTGCCACCATAGCATTAACTAACACGTACATCACATCACATATTTACATATGTGGTGAGAACTTTTGAGGTCTACTCTCTTAGCAAGTATTAAATATATAATATAGTATTATTAGCTGTTACCACCAGCTATATATTAAATTCCCAGACTTGTTAACCTTTTAACCTGAAGTTTGTACCTTTTGACTAATATTTCCCCATTTTCCCCACCCCCTGTCCCTGGTAACTACCACTCTACTCTCTGGCGATTTCTTATTTATTTATTTATTTATTTGAGATAGAGAGAGAGAGAGTGTGTGTGTGTGAGTGAGGGGGTAGGGACAGAGGGAAAAGGAAAGCAGACTCCCCATTGAGCAAGGAGCCTGATGTGGGGCTTGATCCTAGGACCCTGGATTCATGACCTGAATCAAAGGTAGATGCTTAACTGATTGGGCCATCCAGGCACCCCTCTGGCAGTTTCTTAAATGTTAAACATATACCCATCATATGGTCCAGCCACTCTACTTAAATTTTTACCTAAGAGAATTAAAAGCATATTTCCATACAAGACTTGTACATGAATATCACAGCAGTCTTATTTGTAGTAGTTTCAAACTGAAAATAATCCAAGTTTCCCATTAGCAAGTGAATGGATAAACAGACTGTAGTGTATCCATACAAGGGAATATGTAACAATGAAAGGTATTAATTATTGGCACATGTAACATGGATAGGTCTATAGTGGTACACAGATGACCCTTGAACAATGTGGGGTTTAGGGGCTCTGACCCACTCCCCCCAGTCAAAACTCTGCACATTACTTTTGACTCCCCCAAAACTTAACTACTAATAGCTTGCCTATAAGCCTTACAGATAACATAAAGTCATAACATAAAGACTGTAAGCCTTACAGATAACATAAAGTAAATTAACATGTGTTTTATATATTGCATGTATTACATACTATATTCTTAGAATAAAGTAAGATAAAGAAAATGTTATTAAGAACATCATGAGGAAGAGAAAATACATTTATAGTACTGTATTGTATTTATTGGAAAAAGTCTGCATGTAACGGGACCCATGCAGTTCAAACTTGTATTATTTCAGGGTTAGCTATAATTTAGGCAAGTATAAAAATTAGGCAGAATGGAAGCTTTATTAAACATTTAGTTTGGTTCTAAGAAGTTATAGCAAGTCCTGGTGAATAATCTAGTAATAACTTATGTAACTTCTGAACTAATTTTGCAAGACACTGCCAGGTATTAATTGTTGTAAACAGTTAATTCTTGGTTTCAAGACACTTTCTTACTCTAAGCTTTCAAAAGTTTCTCATTACCTGTGTTTGTCATTTCTCCTTTAACAGCCCATCACCAATCTGTCTTTTAACTCTTTGTGTCACTACTCCTCTGTACGAATTGCCAAAATTTCCAGGGTTTATTTTACTTATTTGCCTTTTGTGTATCTTTGTTCAGTCTGGCCCCTCTGCCCTTGTCTCCTCTTTATTTACTTACCTAAGTCCTGAAATATTTCAATTGCCACTTTAGTCAGACCTTTTGTGACAGTCTATTCATATTATATATGCTCATTTGTGCTTAGTGGTCACCAGGGTAGGGATAACGGGACAGGATGTCAAGGCGCTCCTCTGTGTGCAGAATGAAAATATTAGAAATTCACATAAAAAATAAAAATTAACTAGGATGAGATAAAAATATTTGCAGAGTTTTATAATGTACAAAATCAATTAGTACCCAAACAGAAGACATAAAATAATGTACATGCCTAAAATGTTTTCCTGATGAGGCAAGTAAAAATTTAGGAGACCACCGATCTATGCTATTAGCCATATATCCCAAATTGTCAGGTCTGTTTCTTCATTTGTGAAGTGAGGTCTAGGATTGAATCAGATAATTTCTAAGGTCTTAGTGGGTTAAGTATTCATTGAACCAAAAAAGTATTTATTTACTTATTTATTAAGATTTATTTATTTGTTAGAGAGAGAGAGAGGATGAGAGTGAGCATACAAGCAGAAGGAATAGTAGGCAGAGGCAAGCAGGCTCCCTGCTGAGCAAGGATTTTCCCCAATGTAAGACTTGACCGCAGGGCCCTGGGATCATGACCTGAGCTGAAGCCAGACACTTAACTGACTGAGCCACCCGGGTAAAAAATTTATTTTGAAAAAATTTCAAGCGTATGGAAAACTTGCCCTCCCCTTAGTTTTATCCACTGTTAATATTGTGCCACATTTGCCCTTTCTCTCTTAAATGCATATATATTTATATAACATTGTAATTTTGTTCAGAACCATTTGCTAGTAAGTTACTAAGGTTGTGACCATTCACCCTAAATATGTTAGTGTGTGCCTATTAAGAACAAAAGCACTCTTTTACATAACTATAGTATATTAATCAAACTTAGTACTCTATTATTATTAATATAGGGTCCATATTCAAATTTTGCCGATTTTCTAGTATAAATTTTATAGCTATTTTCCCCCTGATCTGAGGATTAGGGGATAAAAAGGTTTTTTTTGTCATGTCTCTTTACTTGAGCAATTTTTTTTAGCTTTTGTCTTTCATGGCATTGACATTTTTGAAGAGTACAGGTCCTTAATTTTGTAGAAATTTGGGTTTGCACAACTGTTTCTACTATACTTTGACTTTTTTCTTTGCTGTAGTTTAATTTTCTCTCTGTGCATACACATGTGCTGTGTGCTCATTTGTGAGTCCTTGTCCCCAAATTACATTGTAAATTCTATGGAGACAGGTTTGTTCTGTACACTTCCAAGGATGTATAATACCTGGCCTATAATAAAAATTAAATATATCATAGTTCAGAAGTTCTTACATGTTATATCGATTAAAAGGATGCTTTCAAACGTATAGAGAAGGATATATCAGATTAATGAACTCTCAGTAATTAAGGAGGTCAAAGAATGCTATGGTAACAATGGAAGTATTATTTTATTTTATTGAATCTTGAAGGAAATTGGCTACTACAGAGTGTAATATAATAGGGGGTATGCACTGTCAATCCTGTACTAATTGACGTGTGTTATTTCTTTTCATCATTCCTCTGAGGAAAACCTTCGCAATAATATTTGACCTCTTTTCCATATACAGATTTCCAAAATAGCATTTGCATCTGACCTGGTATTTCAGTGGGCAGCGAAATTAGCATGAAAGATCTTGGACTTTTTTTTTTTTTTTAAAGATTTTATTTATTTATTTGACAGTGATCACAAGTAGGCAGAGAGGCAGGCAGAGAGAGAGGAGGAAGCAGGCTCCCCACTGAGCAGAGAGCCCGATATGGGGCTCGATTCCAGGACCCTGGGATCATGACCTGAGCTGAAGGCAGAAGCTTTAACCCACTGAGCCACCCAGGTGCCCCGATCTTGGACTTTTAAAAATATGTTTCTCAAGATTGAAAATGTCTCAGGTTGTCAAGAAAAAAAACCTTTTATTATCCTTAATTATCCTCTCATTATCAACTAAGCCGAGTTATAAGAAATTGGCTCATCCCAAGTTTTAAGAGCAAGCACAAATTAAAAGTTTTCCATTTTGAAAACAGAATCTGAAAAGATGCATTATAGCCTTTTAGAGGTTCTGATTTCCCCAGATCCCATCACTTCTTTATAAAGGTCCATAGTTAGCTTGAATTTATTACTCAGAATTATTTAGGATTTTTAAATCAGTAGACTTTAAGGAACTCCCAGAACATTATTTTCTCCAGTTTTGATGAAGAACATGTATTATCCTTAGTATTGACTTTCTTAACTCTTGTCTGGGCCAATTATTATCTCAGTAGATTCTTTATCTCTGAAGGCTTACTCTAACTGCATTTATCTGAACTTACTGAATCACTCCTCGTTACTCAGCACATACTTTAGTGGAGATATTCTTAGAGGAGTAACGGCTGACATTTTCCATATTGTGGTTTGTCTGTGTGTATATGCCTGTGGATAACTTGGCAATCGCTTCCCCTGCGAAGTTAACAGTCAGTGTGGTTCAGCCAAAGTTTAGAGGAGTGAAATAACTGAAATGGGAGTTTTTTGTATCAAGTCAAGTGATACTATCCTCAGTTCCTTTTTACTGAATCACTTAGGTAGTAAGTAGTGTTTCATTGCCTTGGAAGGTATTGAACACAAAATAGTACAAAGCAAACAAAGAAAACCCAACAAACAGGAAACATCAGGTAATTCAGATGATCTACTCTTGCCACAGTATAAAGGGTGATCTACTCAGATGATCTACTCTTGCCACAGTATAAATGGAAGAACTCTTCCTTGTAACTTAAAATTGTATACTTGGATCAGAATCTGATTTAAGAATGAAAAACAACATCTCAAGTATTTTTTCCAGGGTCAGGTTTAATAAAAAACTGATCATGCACTAATCTTTTCATAGACATGACTTGGGAATATGCTCACTCTATTTTTGTAAAAAATAGAGTTGTTTTTTTTTTTAAGATTTTATTTATATATTTGGCAGAGAGAGAGAGATCACAAGTAGGCAGAGAGGCTGGCAGAGAGAGAGGAAGGGAAGCAGGCTCCCCGCTGAGCAGAGAGCCCAAGGTGGGGCTCGATCCCAGGACCCTGAGATCATGACCTGAGCCGAAGGCAGAGGCTTAACCCACTGAGCCACCCAGGTGCCCCCGAAAATAAAGTTTTTTTGAGGCATATTCCTACTACAGCAAGAAGAGGCACTATGATTTACTGAATTGTGTGAATTAAAGGAATAATCAAGGAACTAGCCACTGAAAATGATGGACCCTGCTGTATTAAAAGTGCTTTGATCTTCTGTTTTGACAATGTTGAATATATCTTTAATTATATGTGAAGCTGTTTGGCTGTTACAAACTTAGACTATTATAATGTGGTTTGTAAAATGTATAGTAACTTCACCCATTTTTCCGTAGTTATGTTTTCTTTGAAATGTTTTAGTTTCATTTAAATGAAAACTATTAGATTTCTGAATTAGCAGACACTTAACATGTAAAATATTCGGCTGTCAGGCAAAGTAGGATTCCTATTAAGAAAAAATAAGGATTATCAGTGTGGTCTGTTGGGTCCTGTGTCCAGCAGTGACCAAATAACAAAATTATGTGTGATTATTATTTCCTTATCTATCCACTAACTGGCTGCTTGACTTTAGGCAGATCACTTTAGGACCTTTGAAAAATGAAAGCCTTATACTAGGTGGTATCCTGGGTTTCAACTCTGAAATTCTATGATTCTACTTTGCTAAGGTGTCTATGATGTAATGTAGACTACAATAGAAATTCCTGACACATTTTCTAAAAGAAAGGTGTTTTTAAAATAATACATGAATTAATGGCTTTTGACCTTGCATTTTGAAATGGAAATGAGATACTTAAAACAACAACAATGAGGGGCACCTGGGTGGCTCAGTGGGTTAAGCCGTTGCCTTCGGCTCAGGTCATGATCTCAGGGTTCTGGGATCAAGCCACGCATCGCATCGGGCTCTTTGCTCAGCAGGGAGCCTGCTTCCCTCTCTCTCTCTCTCTCTCTCTCTCTGCCTGCCTCTCTGCCTACTTGTGATCTCTGTCTGTCAAATAAATAAATAAAATCTTTAAAAAAACAACAACAATGACAACTATGTGACTTTTAATTCTTGCTAGGGTAGAAGGTAGTGTGGGTTGATGGGCAACCCTACTATAAGGCCACAATTGCAGGGAGAACTTTCCTTTGGAATTTCCTGTATTATGCCATTGCCTTAGCCTTGAGGATAAAATGTCTTTCTTTGAAATTGCCTGCTCTGCTTGCATTTACATGCCTAACCCTGAATTTTTCCCAGTGTAGGCTGTTATATGCCTCACCTATGAAACATTCTTAAGTTTGAACCTGATTCTAATTTTCCAGAGGAAATTACAAAATGATTCTTTCTTTTGAAATAGTAGCCAGGTGTAGTGATTAGACTTTTAACACCATTTAATTAATTTTGTCACTGTTTCTAATGGGACAGTCAGGCAAAAAGCAAAAGCAAAAATGAATAAGCAAACAAAATCTTTCAAGTCCAGTGGCCATTTTGAGTATATCATTAGGAAGCATAGCATTTCATGCACTTTTATTCTGAATTTGGCTTCTCTTTGTCATATGACCAGTTCTTTACTTGCTAAGAAGATGTCCTCTATGGTCGGAAACTTGTTGTTAATGACAGGACCCTATAGAAACATGTGTAGCATAGGGCCATGGTAAAAACTCAGTAAATATTTAAGTGAATTGCAATTTCAGAAATATTTCCCAAATATTAACCTGAAAGATTTAAAAGACTGAATTAATGCTTAAAGTTATGAAACTTCTTAACAAATGCTAGAACTATCTTTGTAGGAAAAATGTATTTTATTTTTTTCTTCATTTTTAATTGACTATGAAATTTCTCACTTTAAATTCTGATCTGTCACACACAATTACTGGGCATGATTACTGCTTAAGAACTAAGCACTGATTCTTTGAGTTTTTTAACTAAAGAATGGTATAGTATGTTTTACTGCTAAGTACTTTGGGATATTTTTAAGCTAAAAGCCTATAAATATGTATAATGTCAATGATCATGTAGCTGCATCTCAAGCTACTCTCCTCCTTGCTCACAGACTATGGCTGTGTTAAAATTTTAGCATTTGTTTCTTTTCAGAGAGGGTGGAAAGTGAAGCCTTAATAATAACCATTTCAAGATAGTTAACTCTATACCATATACTAATGGAGAAGAAAAGTAGTACAGATAAGTCAAAACTAGTAGATAGTGGTTGCTTCTCTTTATTGATATAAAGAACATGGGAAAGGCTGCTGGGAACAGGAACTGGGAACAGGACACTTAAATCTGGAAAAGCCCTTGTTGGTTTCCTTTTCCCCTGTGCTTCTGTGTGCAGCTTGGTCAGAATCCCTGGAGATGAAACTTTGGAAGGGGTAGGGGGTGGAAGAGAGGGAACAAATCACTGAGCCTAAGGCAATATCATCTGTAGGTTCTCTCTCTTTCTTGATCCCTACAGCTGGTGAATCTGGAGGGACTCCTCGGTAAAATTCTAGGTTAGATGATTTAGCAGATGGTTGCTGAGTACTCCGAGGGAAGATGTTGATCTCTAGGAGCCAGCCTGAGTTTATAAAAAATGTTATGGTAGATTAACCTAATTTCATTCTTCTCTGGAAGGGTCATTAGACTATTAATCACAAGATACCAGTATCTGAATTTTTCTGCAGCTTTCTTTAAAAAGATTTTATTTATTTATTTGACACGGAAAGACAGAGTGAGAGAGAGCACAAGCCTCTGTGGGGGTGGGGGGAGGGACAGAGGGAGAGTGAGAAGCAGGCTCACCACTGAGCTGGGAGCCCTACCCAAAGCTCCGAGATCTCAGGACCCCAGGATCATGACCTGAGCTGAAGACAGATGCCCCTGCAGCTTTTTGACATGGCCCATCTTGATATCATTGTGGACAAGATGGGTGAGAATAATATGATGTAATAACACAATCATATTGATATGTAACCGGTTGAAGAACCATCTGAGAGGGAGTTATTTAATAGAAAAAGCGTTAACCTAGAAGGAAGCCTCTGGGATACTATAGGAATCTGTCTTCAGCTTCATGTTATATAATATATAAACAAAACGTTAAAGGAAAAGATAGTTGGCACACTGATCAGATTTGTAGGGGGAGGATGACTAAAATTATTAGGTGATAGAGATAGGTCTAAAAAGGTTCAGACATAGTGGGATGATGGGCTTGGTCATGAAGATAAAATTTACCGAGGTCCTGGGTGGCTGAGTCCATTAAGTGACTGACTCTTGACTTCCGTTCAGGTCATGGTCTCAGAGTCCTGGAATAGAGCCTGGCGCTGGGTTCTGTGCTCAGCAGGGAGTCTGCTTGAGGATTTTCTCTTTCCTTCCCACTCCTTCCACCCCTCTCTCCTGCTCTCCCGCTCTTTAAAATAAATACATCTTTTTTTAAAAAAGAAGATAACAGGGGCGCCTGGGTGGCTCAGTGGGTTAAAGCCTCTGCCTTTGGCTCAGGTCATGATTCCAGGGTCCTGGGATCGAGCCCCGCATCGGGCTCTCTGCTCAGCAGAGCCTGCTTCCCTTCTCTCTCTGCCTGCCTCTCTGCCTACTTGTGATCTCTATCTGTCAAATAAATAAATAAACCTTAAAAAAAAAAAAAGAAGAAGATAACATTTACTGAGAACAAGTTTCTAATATAATATACAATACTATGGATTATGGAGTAGGGAAGAAGCAGCTTCGATGTAGGGGTAGGAAAAAAAAGATTTAACATCTTTAAGTTATAACTTAGAATGAACAACTTTATGTTCCTTTTGAAAAAACACAGTATGATCTTAGCGTACATTAATAGGACAGAATAGGTTTGGTGATAGTCCTGCTTTATTCCATGTGCATCAGACTGTTCCTTATTAGATTATTACACTTTAAGAGTAACAAACTTCAAACACATCCAGAAGAAAATAACTAAGAAGATAAGGGGATTTTTCATGTAAGCAAACTAAAGAAAGACAGGTTCTTAGCCTTTAAGGGGTCATAAAGGCATCTCCTAATATTTGGGGCAACCCCTTAGAAGAGTGGTAAGAAGGAGACTCGGGTTCCAGAATGCAGGACAACAACCCATGGTTAGCTGTTATGTGGAGATAGATTTTTGGCTCCATATAAAGAAGGGTTCTCTGGTCCTTTGAGGTATACAGAAAAGTGGAATGGATTGCATTGAGAATTAAGCAGTGAGTTTTCCAGGGTGCTGCCAAATTACATTCTGGGCCTCTGGCAATAGAAGAAATTTGTTCATCAGACAGGGACTACAACTAGTTGATTTCTAAGATGCACTCTGACTTCTTTGGGTGGTGTGTTCTCTATCTCTATCTGTTTACAACCAATCTTACTCCCTGTCATTTGACTAAGAAGCAGAAAATGTCTTTGACCATAAATTGAGAAGCAGGAGTCATCTGTTTATGTTATTATCAAAACATGCGTGTTGCTTCTGCAAGAAGTTTTATTCTTGTCTACTCACTCCTAAAATATCTTCTTGAAATTAAAAGGACTTAACATGGGAGATTATAAGGGAAAATAGATTGCTATCAGGAAACAATTTTTGTTTATAATTTGACACATTTTGATTAGCACCAAAACCACGATGATCATGTGACAGCTATGAAAAGATGGTATATAAAACCAAATCCAAGTTCACTGGTTTTGTTCACTCATTTGTTCTTTTGTTCATATCATTTATAAATATTTTTGGCTAACCTGGTAAGAGCTGGGCATCGTTAGGTGTTGGGAAATTGATATATACTATAATTTCTCTGATGAAAAATCTGTTAATAGACTCTATCTTATAACGTAATAATATAATAGCTTATATTATTATTTAAAATAATAAACAGGTATCACTTATTCTTTGGGATATAAACTACAAGGAAAAGTATAAAAGAACTGCTGGAAAATGCTGAGTTTAACTTTATGTTAACTATTATGTATAATCATACAAGATCACACTTTTATGTACATCATCAGTATTAACATTGCTTTGAAACTGAATTCTGAGGTAGAACTTGGTTTTCAGAGTTTTCTTTTATAGTGTCAGAGTTTTGTGTATTTTTTTCTTTTTCTTTTATGGACTATTAGTTTCCCTGTTGTTCTTTGAAAGGAAAAATAAAATATTAGGTAAAGGGTTTTTAAAATACATGCTAACCACTGTTTTTTTTTTTTTTTTTGAGGAAAAATGCCTTTCTTGCTCTCTTGGCTAAATGTTTCTATCCAGTTTTAATTTTAATGTGTATTATTGCTAAGCAGACAAGAATGATCTTGAAAAGAGAAAACTTTTGTAATTTGAAGCCAACAAAGGCATTGCCTGAAGGATAAGTTAATAGTTGAATATATTCACTGGTTATGCTGCCAAGTTTTATCTTTAATTTATTTTAATTTAAGAAGGTTACTCTCTGTCTTTCATCTTAAAAGTATACCTACTAATATTAGCTTATAAATCATTATCACACCCAGGTCGGGGAGAGTAGTAGTATCTAGTTTTACAATTATAAATGTAAAATGAGAAGCCGGTGCTCCTCTGTGTGACTATAGGAACCAAGATTTAAGGCGGGGGGGGGCGGGGGGGGTCCCCTCTGGTTGATCTACAAGTTATCTATAATGTCTAAGGCTGTTGCTTCTGCCAGATTATCTTTCTCTGAAATTTTCTAGGGTTCTTTGGCAAAATGTTAGTTCTTTCCCATTAGTCTTTCTATCCCCAACTTAGGATCTCTGACATTTCCCATAGTCATCTCAAGATTGTAGAGAAATGGGAGAGGTGTTTGTATGTTCATGTTCTTAGCAGCATTATCCACAGTAGTCAAAGGTGAATCAACTCAAATGTCCTTCAGAGGATGAATGGATAAACAAAATGTAGTATATACATACAGTGGAATATTATTCAGTCTTAAAAAGGAAGAAAATTTTGACATAAGCTATCACATGTGTGAACCTTGAGGGCCATTATGCTGAGTGAAATAATCAAGTCACAAAAAGACAATTAGTGTATGACTCCACTTATATGAAGGATCCAGAATAGTCAAATTCATAGAGACAGAAAGTAGAATAGTTGTTGGTAGGGGTAGGGGAAGGTGGAAATTAGAAGTTGTTTAGTGAGTATAGAGTTTCAGTTCTGCAAGATGAAAAAGTTCTGGAGATTGGTTCCACAATAACGTGAATACACCTAACCTACTGAATTTCATAGTTATAAATGATAAAGATGGTAAATTTTATGTAATATGTATTTTACCATAATTTAAAAAAGAACTTTCAAAAATATTTCAAAAGGTTAGTTAAATAAAGGCATTCCATTTACATTAAAAATTTTAAAAGATTGCAGAGAAATGAAAAATAACAAAAACAAAAACAAAAACAAAAAATAGCCCTCTTTCAAAACTGACTAGTTACCAGGTGAAAGGTTCTTGGCTTTGACCTTCAGGATTTGGGCTGTAAGACAAACTCAGTAAAGGACATATCTTAGTCATTTACTCTGCATGTCCAAAACTGAACTTGGGATCTTTTCCCTACAGGTTTGTTTTTGCTTCCTCTGTTGCAAGTTAGACATATGCATGTCAACCCACATGTCTTTTTATTTTTTACCCCCTTTATCTTCCAGATACTAGTGATGGTCAAGTCCTGCTTATAATATATTTTTCATGTTTCTTTTATCTGCTTTGTCTGCATCAGTGGTACAATTTATTCATTCAAGGAGTATTTGTTAGCAGCTACAAGGTGCCAGACTTGGTTCTGATAGATTGGGCTATAGCAATGAATGAAAAAATGTTCCTGCCCCCATGCAACTTGCAGGAAAAACAGACAATAAAGAATATATCTAAGCATCAAATAAATTATATATTATTTTAGAAGGTGTTAACGCTATGAAAAAAGAAAAAAGGATAGGAAAGGGGATTTGGGAGTGTGTGTGCATGTGTGGTGGAAGACAGTTGCAATTTAAAAAATGGTGGTCTGTATAGACCTCATTGAGAAGATGAAATTTGAACAATAACCTGAAGGAGGTAAGGGAATGAGCCATGATTATATCTGGGGAAAAGTTTTCCAGACGGGGAATAACCAGCACAAAGGCTGTAAGATAAGAGCATCCCTGGTGAGTTCACAGAAGACCAAGGAAGCCAGTACATTTGGAGTAGAGAGAGCAAAGGGAAGAGTCATGGAAAATGAGGTAGAGAGGTAACAGTGGTCAGCCCATGTAGGGTCTTTGTGCGGCATTTGGATAATGGATGTGTTGAATAGTGGAGAAATACCTGATTTATATTTTTAATTAGCAATAATTGTGCCTCGGATAAACCTCATTGGCTACGATACTGCCACTGCACAAAGCTTCCTGATTTATATTTTAAATGAGTCATTTTGGCTGTGGGGTTGAGAGTTGATTGTATGAGCAAGAGTTGAAACAGAGAGACTAGATAGAAGGTTGTTGGAATATTTCAGTCAAGAAATGGAAGTATCCTCAGTGGAGTGGTTGGTAGTGGTCGTTGATTGAGGTGGTGAGGATGAGGTTAGATTTGGTATATTTTGAAGATAGAGTCAGTAGGAGTTTCTAATAGATTAGACATTAGGTATAAGAGAGTCAGTCTAAGTTTTTTTTATGCCAAGTAACTTTATTTCCCATCAACTGAGATGGGAATGCTGAGGGTAGAACAAGTTTAGAGGGAAGGTGTTGAATTTTTGCACTTGTTAACTTGAGGAGTCAATTTCATATCAAAATGGAGGTATGGAGTAGACAGATATATGAGTTAAGAATTCCAGTGGAAATAAGTTTGGGAGTCATGTAAAAATATGTGGTATTTAAAGCCAAAGACTAGATGAAATCTAGAATGAGTAGGTAGAGAAAATGGACAAGATCTGAGCTCAGAGCACTTCAACAGAAAGATACCTAGGTTGGGTCAGAGTGGGGGAAGAAAAGAAATTGACCAAAGAGACTGAGAAGAAGGAACTGGTGATTTAAGGGAGAAAAAGTTATGGTGCCCTGGAAGGCAAATGAAGGACACGTATCAATCACAGAGAGAGTGATTCCTCATTGCCTTAGTTTAGATCTTTATAGTCATTTCTTAAGTTATACTGTATACTCTCTCTTACTCTGTTCTCATATCCTTCCATATGCCCTATCCTTTCTCTGCTTTGTCTTTTAGCAAAGTGCTCTTTAAAACAAATTAACAAAACCACAAGGATGCATAAACACAAAAGGAAATGTTACTCTGTAATTAAAATTTTATCAGGTACTCCTAGTTTATGAAATCTACACTCCTTTTCATGATACAGATTTTTATGATCTGCCATCTCTCTTTCTTTAGCCTCATCTCTCTTCCCTTTCTGACTTACACTATCTCATTCCTCTTCTCTCTCTGGAATACATTGTGTTTTCTTAGCCTCATTCCCAAATTCACTTTTCAAAAACTTGTATATCTTTCAAATCTTAACTCAGGCATTACCTTTGGGTAAAGGGTTTTCTATAGCACTCAAGTCCAAACAGAAGTGATAATTTCTTTCCTTGTCCTAACTTTAGCCAGTAACATACTCTTCTTAAGATACTTAGTACCACATTATTGCTGTTATTTATTTTCTGTCTCCCTCATAAGCAAAAATTATTCCTAATTTATCTCTCTACCCCCAGATTCTTACATATACATAACATGTGATGCAAACAAATGCTTGTTAAAAGTGATTTTTTTATTTAAATAGTTAATTTGAAGGAATTAAGTAAATGAGAAGGAACTCTTCTGTATACTTACTTTAATATTAAATATTAAAATTAAAATTTATTTTATAAGTTTATTGAATTAAATTAAGACTTATTTTATAAATAGTATTTAAAATACTATTAAACTTAAATAAACATAATTATAGATAATTATTTAAACTTACTAACAAATATTAAAACGAAATATTAATATTGAATGCCACATATTTACCATTTCTGGTATTCTTCATTATTTGCATAGATGCAGGTTTTCTTCTGGCAATGTTTAATTTCATCCTGAAGACTATTTTTTTAACACTTCTTATACTGCAAACATGCTACAATAAATTCTCTGAGTCTTTGTTTTCCTGAAACGTTTTTTAATTTTACCTTTATTTATTTATTTTTTAAAGATATTAGTTGAGCCAGTATTTTTTTTTTTTTAAGATTACTTATTTATTTATTTGATAAAGAGAAAGAGTAAGAGAGAGAACACCAGCAGGGGAAGCAGGAGAAGGAAAAGAAGGCTCCTTGCTGAACAGGGAGCCCCATGCGGGGCTCGATCCAGGAAGCCTGGAATCATGACCTGAGCTCAACGCAGAAGCTTAACCAGCTGAGCCACCCAGGTGCCCCTAATTTTACCTTTATTTTTATTTTTATTTTTATTTTTTTTAAATATTTTATTTATTTATTTGTCAGAGAGAGCGAGCGAAAGCGAGCACAGGCAGACAGAGTGGAAGGCAGAGTCAGAGGGAGAAGCAGGCTTCCCGTGGAGCAAGGAGCCTGATGTGGGACTCGATCCCAGGACTCTGGGATCATGACCTGAGCCGAAGGCAGCTGCTTAACCAACTGAGCCACCCAGGCGTCCCTTACCTTTATTTTTAAAGGACATTTTTGCTAGATATAGAATTCTAGGTTGACAATGTGCTGTGTTTTTACCTTTCAACACTTTAAACCCATTTGATATTGTTCCACAGATAGTGAGCCTGGTTTTGTCTTTATTCTCTCTGTGCCTCAGTTTGGATAATTTCTATTGTTGTGCTTCAAGTTCAGTGATCTTTTCTTCTGTCTAATCTGTGATGAATGACTTTTTTGCTTCATAAATTGTGTTTTTCGTTTCTAGAAGCTCTGTGTCTTTGTTTTGTTTTGTTTTTTGTTTTGCTAATCTTCTATTTCTTTTTTGTGTTTTCCTTTATATCCATGAGCATAAATTTAGTTCTTTTACAGTCTCTATCTGCTATTTCTAGATCTTGTCATTTAATGTTGTTTTATTTTCTAATGTTTCTCCTCTATATGGGTCTCATTTTCTTGATTCTTTGCACGTCTGATAATTTTAGATTTGATGCTGGATATTATGAATGTTCTGTTGCTGAATGCAGAATTTTATTATCTTTCTGTAAAGACTGTTAGGCTTGATTTTAATAAGTAGTGAGTTAATTGTGGATCAGTTCAATTCTTTTGAAGTTTCTTTTAGTGTGTCTAGAGTTGTCTTTCTGCTAGAGCAGTGATCCTAAAAGTATGGTACCTGGACCAACAGCATCATTATTATCTAGGAACTTGTTGCAAATGTAAATTCTAGAGTTTTCCTCCAGATCACTGAATCAAAAAACTGTGTTTAGCAGTCTGTGTTTTAACAAACCCTCCAGGTTATTCTGATGCACTCTAACTTTTAAGAATCACTACTCTAGAGCTAGTTTAGGTCTGCTACTAGTGTGTGTGTCCTCCTGGAGTCTATTCAATGCTCCAGATATTTATTCAGATCTCTACTTTACCTGGTAAAATGCCACATAGTGTTCTATAAGTTCTGAATATCATTCTGATTACCACTCATGATACTTTGCTTGGTTATGTGGCATTTACTCTGTACTTGTGCAGCTTAATTTTCACCCATAGTCTCAAGAAGATCTCTGTGACTTCTTGAACTCTTGTCTGCATAGCTCTCTCCTTTTTAGTACTCTGTTCTACAGATTCCATCCCTTTCCTCCTCTTTAATTTCTGAGTTCTGTCACCCCAATTCAATAAGACATCTATACTCTGCTTAGGTTAGCATTCCCTCTGTTGCACTCCAGAAAGTACTTCCAGACAGATATTTTTGAGACATTTTGGAGACTGACTTTGTTCATTTCCCTGCAGGTAGGGATCGTGGTCCTCCACTGACTTTTGTCCAATGTGTGACAGTAATTCTTTTATGTATTTGGGTTAATGTTCTCACTGTTTATAGCAGGAGGATAGCTCTGGTCACAGTCTGTTAGGGCGGGAAGCCAGGTACTTATTTTTTATGGTCATGAGATCACATGAGAGCTAATTCTATGAGGAAAATGGACATTGTATTAATTTCTTCATATTATTTCTGGCACTTAGTAGAGTGCTTTATGTTCTGCATATTAGACACTCTGCTAGGATAAGAGGATTCAAACCTTCATAGCTAGGGTCTTTGCCTTCAAAGATCTCATAACGTATGAGAGAAGGCTGACATATAAATAACTCATTATGTCAGCTTATGATAAAGGCTATAATAGAGCAACATGAAATTATATGAAGATCATGGACTTTGAAATAAGATAGGCTCATTTGAATCTAAACTCTGTGATTTATTATTGTGCTATGTAACCTCTCATAGCTTTAGTTTCTCATTCTGCAGAATGGAGAAAATACTTGTAGGACTGTTGTGAAGATGGAAATGAGATTATTTTATAGGATACTTGGCATGTAGTAGAGGCTGATTAAGTGTTTGTTTCTTTCTCCTTAGAATTAATGTAGGACAGAGGAGCAGTTAATTATTACTGCAGAATTCTTCTGGGAGGAAATGACATTTAAATTGTGTCTTGAAGGCAGAATAGGATTTTGATACATGTTAGATGGATTCCAAGGGCATTCTACTTTAAAGAACCTAAATGAGCAAGAGCTCAAAGGTGTAAAAGGTGGGGAAGTCTGCAAATACACTTATGGAAGTTAGCATAGTCCAGAGCCTTAAGAGAAGCATTGTGGGTCTTAAAAAAAAAGAAAAAAGAAAAAAGAAAAAAAGAAGAATTCTAGTAGGAAAGTAAAAATAAAGAAAAAAAAAAGAGCAAACAGAAAATATAACCCATAGTAAAAGTATACTTCCTTAGGCCATTCCTATTTACTGCCGTGACTAATAAATCTGGGAAGGCCTGTGGAAAATTCCTGTGGGCTGATATTTTCCTAACCACTATTCAAAACTACTTTAAGTTGATATTCTAAGCTGATCATTTCATTAATATTAAACTCTAGAGCATGTTCCCAAGTTTCCAAGAGTTTGCTGAATTGTTTTTCTTTGTTACCTGCTTCCTTGGGTTACTTCCATTTTTATCTTCCTTGTCTAGTAAAACTTGATTTCCTAGGTTTTCTAAGTGATTGATAATGTGAAAATACTGGAAGGACATTTCCTAGACTCTGGTATGTCTTTCTGTGTTCACATTTAGTAGAATTACTGTCAAGGATTTAGAAAAATATATAAATAATATAATTCTGCATTTCTTTTGGTGGAGGATTCTAAACTTACGCATTTTAGTTCATTGAGGTTAAGATTGGTTGTAATAAGGTTTTTTTTTTTTTAATTATTATTTTTTTGCACTATTTATTAAGAATCAGATGGCTTCCTGGATTGGGTTTGCTTCATTTCTCTAGTGCGTAACTTTTATCTGGCCTTTAGGTGTTTATTCAGTTATTGTTTTCTTTGATGTCTGAAGCTCTGGAATATTTTAGAAAAAATAAGGCTAATGGAGAGAGCTGTTATTCCTGAAAATGGTAAGACAAGAAATGGACAAAAACAAAACTCAAATAGCACCCTTGAAATCTGGATTTCAAGCTTTAAAAAGTCCTTTGCCTCTCTCTAATATGAATCATTTATAAGTCTGTCCTTTTCTTTCTCTGTGATATGTTCTCACAAAAAAGTCCTCTTGCATTTGTATGAGAATTACATTGAGTTCATAAGTAAAATTGAGGAGAATTTACACATTTCAACATTGAGTCTTCTCATTCGTGAAAATGGTTATTTCTCTATTTATTTAGGCCTTCTTCAGTAATTTTAGAGTTTTATCCCCAAAGATCTTATATTTATTTATAAGATTTATTAATGGATTTTTAATAGTCTTCAAATATGAGAGTTATTTTTTGTTATACAGATTGGTTGTTGCCTCAGAAAATTGAATTTATGTATAGATTTTGAGGTCAGCAAATTTGCTTTACTTGTTTCTTAAAATGGCTTGTATATTTTCTTAGATTTTCCAGGGAAAGAATCAGATCATATACAGTGGCAATTTTTCTTTTCCTTTCAAATCTGATACTACTTTTATTTTTTTTTTTTAAAAACTTTATTTATTTATTTGACAGAGAGAGAGGGGGAGAGAGAAAGAGCATCAGAGGGAGAGGGAGAAGCAGGATCTCCACTGAGCAGGGAGCTCCTGACTTGGGGTTTGATCACATGACCCTAGGATCCTGACCCCAGCCTAAGGCAGATACTTAACCAGCTGAGCCACCCAGGCGCCCATCATACTACTTATACTTGAATAGAAGTGGTGATAGTGAGACCTTGCTTTTTGTTCCTGACTTCAAGAGACTCCTAATATTATTTTTCATGTTAGAAAGTTTCTCTTTGTTGCTGGATTGATGAGCATTTTTTAAGGTAGTGAATCTAATATAGAATTTTAAGTTTTTTTTCTATACCTACTGAGAAAATCATGTGGATTTTCTTTTTTTATCCTGTTAATGTAATAAAATATGTTAATGGCTTTCTAGTTTTGAACAATTCTTGTATTCCCAGGCAAACTCTATTTAGTTACTTGAAAATAATATATTGCTAGATTTCCTTTGTTGACATTTTGTTTAGGAATGCCCTGTGACTTTTCTTTTGAGTATTACACCTTTTTGATCATAGAATAAGCTTGAAGGCTTTTCCTAATTTTCTAATATCTGGAAAAATTTGTGTAACATAGGATTTATTCCCTGAAGGTATGGTAAAACTTATTCTGTATCCTTTGTGCCTGGTGAAGTTTTTAGGTCGGAGGGAGGTTTTTGTGTGTGTGTGTTTGTTTGTTTGCCTTTTAAAAGATCTTATTTATTTGAGGGCACCTGGGTGGCTCGGTGGGTTAAGCCTCTGCCTTTGGCTCGGGTCATGATCTCAGGGTCCTGGGATCAAGCCCCACATCGGGCTCTCTGCTCAGCAGGGAGCCTGCTTCCTTCTCTCTCTCTCTGCCTGCCTCTCTGTCTACTTGTGATTTCTCTCTGTCAAATAAATAAATAAAATCTTTAAAAAAAAAAAAAAAGATTCTCTCTCTCCCTCTGTGCCCCCCCCCAAAAAAAAGAAAGAAAGAAAAAAAATAGAGAAAACTTGTTATTAGAGTAAAGGCAGTTTGATAGCATAGAAAATTTGGAAAATGGAGAGAGGGGAATGAACTGTAATAGATAGGATTTGAACTGAGTCTTGAAGAATGCATGGTTCCCTTCCTCTCTCTCTGCCTGCCTCTCTGCCTACTTGTGATCTCTCTCTGTCAAATAAATAAATAAAATTTAAAAAAAAGATTTTATTTATTTGAGAGACAGTGTGAGAGAGAGAGCACAAGCAGGGGAAGGGGGGTGGCAGAGGGCGAGGGAGAGGCAGGCTCCCTGCTGAGTATGTAACTGGGATCAGGACCTGAGCAGGGCCTAACCAACCGAGCCACTCAGATGTCCTGTTTGTTTTTGTAGATTGAAATAGCTGAAGTATAACATACATATGGAAAAGTGTACTAATCATAGATGTATAGTTCAGTGAATTCTCACAAACTGAATAAATCCATATAACAATTCAGATCAAGAAACTAAACATTACTAGTACCCTAGAAGTTTTTATTGCATACCCTTTCAGCCACTGCCCCTCCCCAGGGGTGACCACTACTCCAGTTTCTAAACTGTAGATTGGGGTTTTTTTTGTTTGTTTGTTTGGTTGGTTTTGAATTATATATAAGTGGAATAATACAGGATGAATTCTTTTGCATATGGTTCTTTTACTCAACAATGTATTTGTGCGATTCTTTTTGTGTTGTGTATAATTGTAGCCCATTGATTTTATTTGCTATGTAGTATTCTATTGCCTGAATAATCATACAGTAGAATATACTACATTTATTTACCCTTTATTCTATTAATGGCTTTGGGGGTACTTTCCAATTTCTGGCTAATATGAATAAGGCCTTTATGAACATTCTTTTTTTAAAAAATATTTTTTTAAGATTTTATTTATTTGACAGAGATCACAAGTAGGCAGAGAGGCAGGCAGAGAGAGGGGGAGAAGCAGGCTCCCCTTTAATCAGAGAGCCCGATGCGGGGCTCGATCCCAGGACCCAAGCCAAAGGCAGAGGCCTAACCCACTGAGTCACCCAGGCGCCCCTGAACATTCTTACATATGTTTTTTGGTGAAGATATTTACATACCCCTTTAACCTACATATGGTCATTGGCTTTGCCTTTGTTCAGCTTTAGTGGTTCAGTGTTTAATTAATTTAAGTTGTATAACTAATTTACATTTTTACCAGCAGTGTTTTGAATTCTGATTATTCCACATTCTTATTGGGGCTTGGTATTTATTTTATTTTAGCCATTCTAGTTGGTATATTGACTATCACATTATGCTGTTACCTTGCTTTTCCTTGATGATTAGTTACATTAAGCATCTTTTTCATATGCTTATTGACCATTTGTTTTAGTCATTTTGGTGAAGTGCCTATTCAAGTTTTTGTTCATTTGGATTGTCTCCCTTTTTCTTATTGATTTATGGAAGTTCTTTATATATACAGATAATGCATCCCTTGTTGGAGATATGTACTGCAAATAGTTTCTTTTTTGGGTAGTTTTAAAATGAGTTTTTTAAAATTTTCTAATAGTTATTCAAGTTTTCTGTTTCCTTTTGAAATCATTTTAATAACTTTTCTATCAGGTTATTGATTTATCTGTTTTTAAGTCTATGGATATAAAGTTTCACTTATTCTAGAAAATTATTAGTCACTATCTCTTTAAATATTGTATATAAAACCATATACGAGTAAGTGTATTTTTAATATAACTGGTAGGTTTCTTTATATACTGTTTTGAACCTTGTTTTCTTCACAACAGTATTTCTAGGAAATTCTTGCTCTTTAATATATAGAGAGCTTCTGATTTTGAAAAATAACTTCAAGTATTTAGTAATGTTATGTGATATTATATTTAGAAAGTCCCCTATTAGTTGACATTTAAATCATTTTCAGTCTTTTGCTATAACAAGCACAGCTACAATGATGATAAATTCATAAAGGGGAAATTTCTGGTCTCATATAGTATTAGCTTTTATGTTTATTGTTCTGTTAATTTTTAAAATCTTTTTAAAAATGAGATATAATTTATGTACAATAAAATTCACCATTATAAGGCATTCAGTTCAGGGTTTTTTTCTATATTCAGAGTTGTACAACCATTACCACTATCTAATTCCAGAACATTTTCATCATCCCCTTAACAAAACAAAGTACCTGTTAGCAGTCTCCTGCCTTCCCCTGACCCCTAGCAACCATGAATCTACTTTGTGTTTCTGTATTTGCCTACTCTGGACATTTCATGTAAATGAAATTATATAAAATGTGGTCTGGCTTCTTTTACTTCATAAAATGTTTTTAAAGGTTCATCCATATTATAGCATATATTTGTGCTTAATTCCTTTTATGGCCAAATAATATTCCATTGTGTGGGTATACCATATTTCAGTTGATAGATATTTGGCCTGTTTCTACTTATTGGCTATTACGAATAATGCTCCTATGAATATTTGTGCACAGATTTTTGTGTGGACATATGCTTTCAATTCTCTCCAGTCTACTGAGGAGTAGAATTTCAGGGTGATATAGTAACTATATTTTTAACAATTTGAGGAACTGTCAAACTGTTATCAGTTGCACCATTTTACATTCCTATCAGCAATATGTAAGGGTTCCAATTTCTCCACAGCTTTGTTAACACTTGTTATTTCATTTTTAAAAAACAATATTATGGCTTCTGTCTGAAATTACTGTGAAGATGTATCTCATTGTTTTGATTTGAATTTTCCCAGTGACTAGTGATATTGAACATCTTTTCATCTGCTTATTAGCTATTTGTATATCTTTAGTCAAAGGTCTATTCAGATCGTTTGCACATTTTTAAAAATTATGTAATTTATCTTTTTATTGCTTAGTTGTAAGAGTTCTTTATATTTTCTGATTATTAGACCTCTATCAGATACATGATTTGATTACTTTCTTCTATTTTGTGGGTTGTCTTTTCATTTTCTTGATAGTGTCTTTTGAAACAAAATTTTAAAAATTTTAATGAATTCTAAATTATTTTCCCTTTTGTTGTTTGTGCGTCTGGTGTCATATTTAAGAGTTTACTGCCAAAATCTGAGGTTAAAAAGATTTACTCTATAGTTGTAGCTTTTACCTTTAGGTCTTTGGTCCATTTTGAGGAAATTTTTGCATATAGTGTCAGGTAGGGGTCTAGTTTCATTCTTTTGCATGTAGATATCCAGTTGTCTCAGAATTATTTGTTGAAAAGATTATTTTTCCCCATCAGATAATCTCGGTACCATTGTTGAAAATCAGTTTGACCTTAGATGTATGGGTTTATCTCTGGACTCAAATCTATTCTGGTGATTTATTTACCTGTCCTTATGTCATTACCACACTGTCTTGATAATTGTAACTTTTTAGTAAGTTTTGAAATAGGAAAGTGAGTCTTCTACTTTTATTCTTTTAAAATTGTTTTGGGTGTTCTGACTCTTTTGCATTTTCATGTGGTTTTTAGGATTAGCTTGTCCGTTTCTGTAAAAAAAAAAAAAAAAGGCAGCTGGAATTCTGAGAAGAATCTATACTGAATCTTAGTTCAAATGGGAAGTATTGCCATTTAAACAGTATTAAGTATTCAAATCCATGATCAATGAATGTGGGATGTCTTTTCTTTTTTTTTTTTTTTTAAAGTTTTTAAAACATTTTTTTAAATAATGGCTCTTGCCACTTTTATTGAACATTGTGCTGGAGATTCTAGCTGGAGCATTTAGGTAAGAAAAAGAAATAAAAGGCAATCAGTTTGGAAAGGAAGAAGTAAAACCAGCTTTGTTTGCTGATTACATGATCTTTTATATATAGAAATCCCAAAAGAATTTCCCAAAAGAAAAAAAACAATTAGAGAAAATAGATGAGTTTTGCAAGGTTGCAAGATTCAAGATGAATAGGGGTGCCTGGGTGGCTCAGTGGGTTAAGCCGCTGCCTTCAGCTCAGGTCATGATCTCGGGGTCCTGGGATTGAGTCCCGAATCGGGCTCTCTGCTCAGCATGGAGCCTGCTTCCCTCTCTCTCTCTCTGCCTGCCTCTCTCTCTACTTGTGATCTCTCTCTGTCAAATAAATAAATAAAAGATTGTAAAAAAAAAAAGATTCAAGATGAATAAACCAAATTAGTTGTATTTTTATATACCAGCAATGAAAATGTGAAAATGAAATTAAAAAAATAATTCCATTTACAATAGAAAGAAAACATAAAATACTTAGGAAAAAATTTTGCTTAAGAAGTGTAATATTTTTTAAAAAAAAAGAAGTGTAATATTGTTCTTTTTTGACTTTCATTTTTCATCCCTGGCATTTGGGGATTTTCCTTTATTAATTTGAAGCTCATCTATGTTTATAAAACAAAAATCTACATATATATTATTTAACATGTCTATATGTTTAGAGAGAAGAGAGAGTGTGTATGTGTGTATGGTTGGGGAGTTCTAGGTTATATCATTTCCCCATTTTACTGGAAATTCACTAGTAGATTTTCTAGGTGTAAACAGTTTTGGTAGCTTAAACCCAATTATAAGAAAAAGGTATTAAGCAAAGGTATAAATGCAATGGTACAAATTAATAACAAAGTGCAGGTAAATATGGCTACATGAAAAATTTAAACATCTTTACATTAGAAAAACTTTAAAGGCCAACAATAAAGAGGTAGAAGTATTCTTAAATTTATGTTGGTAGAGGACATTATCTTTCTGTATTCTTTTATATCAATGAGAAGGGGAAAATGATAACCTATAATAGAAAAATGGCCAAATAATATATTAAAATAAGAATTCACAGAAGAAGTACAAGTGGCTAATAGAGGAAAGAAAAGTATTTAGCTTCATTAATGAAATAAATGCTAATTAAAATCATATGTTATTTTTTGCCTTGCATATTTTAGAAAAATATGGTGCTTTTTATGGGTGAGTATGGAGTGAAACTCTCAGATAACTCAATAGTGAAAAATAAACTGACATTACATTTGCTAGCACTTATAAAATTATTATATTTATATAATTTAAATAAGTAGTTTTACTTCTTGGAATTTATTCTGAAAAATTAATTGTTTTTAATATGGATTAAGTATGATTATATTCATCTCAGCATGTTTAATGGCATAAATTTGGTATCAGCAGTCCAGAGATGGTTAATTGCACACAGTAGAATATTTTACCATTATTAAAATTCACATTTTAAAATGTGGACAGTTTGTTCTCATATAATGTTAATGTTAAGTGAAAAATTGCAAGACACAAAGCTATATAAAAAGTATGATAGCAGCTGTATAAAAAAACAGCCATCATTTACATAACGACCATCAAACATGCACACACATATACATACGAAAAAGAAATACCTCATCATATTGACAGTGACTGTCTTTGGGTGATAAAATTAAAGTTGATATTTTCTCCTTTATATAGTTCTGGATTTTCTATATTTTCACAAGTAAATATGTATTTCTTTTTTAATTAGGAAAAAAGTACAATATTTATGAATAAGATGTTTTCACACAGATTAAATAGATTATTATGGCATGGTGAGAATTTTTTCCATATGGCCCTGGGATTTTCTTCCTTTGGTTTATGAGTGCTGACAGTTGTGAACTAGTTTGCTAAGTGATAGGAAGCAGCTTTGAAACTTTAGGTATTTTAAATCCTAAGGATTTACAGTGAGGAAAATACTTTGGCAAATAATGTCAATAAGTCCTGATATGTATTGCTAACTTGTCACCAGTCGGGTTAATGTCTGTGTAATGATAACTTTGTTATTCCTCCTCCTTTTATTAGTCTCCCACCCCACCTTTCACCAAACCCATGTAAGTAGTTCAGTGTTGCAGTAATAACCACTAGGGCCATTTGAGTAGCTACTCTCACTCCAACCCCTTTCCAAATCCTATCACTTTTCCCTTTAAATGCTATATTTTATTTCTTGTTTTGAATTTTTATTTTAAAGATTTTATTTATTTATTTGACAGGCAGAGATCACAAGTAGGCAGAGGCAGGCAGAGAGAGAGGAGAAAGCAGGCTCCCTGCTGAGCAGAGAACATGATGCGGGTCTCCATCCCAGGACCCTGAGATCACGACCAGAGCCGAAGGCAGAGGCTTTAACCTACTGAGCCACCCAGGCACCCCTTCTTGTTTTGAATTTTTTAAAAAGATTTTATTTATTTGAAAGAGAGAGAGAGAGAGATAGCAGAGTGAGCGCATAAGTAGGGAGGAGAGAGAGAAGCAGGCTTCCTGCTGAGTAGGGAGTCCAATGTGGGACTCCATCCCATGACCTGAGATGAAGGCAGACACTTAACTGACTGAACCACCCACGTGCCCCTCTTGGTTTGAATTTTTAAATGGGATTTCCTTAATGAGCAGAACCATCTTCCTGGTCTTAGGATCATGGTCTCTTTAATTGTAATGGAGTTTTTATGTTATATCTAGAGTGGAAATTTTAGTTAATTGAACCTCATTTTACATCTCCTGTGTGCCATTGCACTGATAGTAGGGATGTAGCAAAGAATAGATTGTGTTCCTTGCCATTCTTTGGTTCCCAGTGGAGATTTTATTTTATAATACTCATATAATATGAGTTAGGAGGGGAAGGGCGAAGAGGATGGCATAGTAATTAAAAGAATGAGCTACTCTATAATTTACTTGTTTTTTAACTTCTCAGTATTCTCATCTGTCAAGTAGAAATAATAGTACTTTCTTCTGTCATTCTCTATTTCCTTGTATTTTTCTCTTTTCATCATTGAACTTTTTACTCCTGAGACTTCATTGTTTTGTTCATTTATTCACAATAATGTGAAATCCTGGAGGACAATCACTTTGTCTGGTTTACTCCTATGTCTAGCATCTAGCAGAGGGTCTGCTACATAATCATTCCCAATGTGTTCCTCCTGCTGGGAACAGTCTTCCCCCATATCTGTACATAACTCTTCATGCTTTATTTAGTTCACTGTTTAATTTTCATCTCAATAGAGAGGGCTTGCTGGACAACCTTTTGTATAAATTAGCATCCTCCATTTTTCTCTATTTTATCCTGCTTTATTTTTCTCCATAACACTTAATAGTACTTATATATTATGTATATGTTTTCTTGCTTACTGCCTGTCTTTTTTCACTGGGATGTAAGACCTGTTATTGCTTGGAGTTTGTTCATTCTTTTATCCTCAGTTTCTCACTAAGCACATTAAGCTCTCAGGTGTCTCTTGAAGGAAATTGTTGAATATATGGATGTATAGATAAAGGAATATTACTGTTTAGGTTGCTGTGAAAATGAAATGAACAAAAGTAAATGGTGGTGTACTTCTACAATGACTGCTGCAAGTAGACACTTAATAAATGTTAGTCTTAATATGATATTGCTCAGAATTTTTAATCTTACAACAAATACGCAAAATTGATATTTTAACTGTGATTTTTAAAAAAGATTTTATTTAATTATTTGACAGAGAGATCACAAGTAGGCAGAGAGGCAGGCAGAGAGAGAGGAGGAAGCCGGCTCCCTGCTAAGCAGAGAGCCTGATGCGGGACTTGATCCCAGGACCCTGAGATCATGACCTGAGCTGAAGGCAGAGGCTTAACCCACTGAGCCACCCAGGCGCCCTTAACTGTGATTTTGTAAATGAGAAAATTGAGGCTCAAGAGTTCTTCAAAGTTTAGTAAGTTCTGGCTAGTAAGGACTATTTCCATGATCCAGAATTTTTTTTAAAAGATTTTATTTATTTACTTGACAGAGAGAAGATCACAAGTAGGCCGAGAGGCAGGCAGAGAGAGAGGGGGAAGCAGGCTCCCTTCTGAGCAGAGAGCCCGATGTGGGGCTCGATCCCAGGACCCTGAGATCATGACCTGAGCTAAAGGCAGAGACTTAACCCACTGAGCCACCCAGGCGCCTCAAGGATCCAAAATTTAATCTGCCTTTTTCTTAACTATAGCTCTTTTCACTCTACTGTGTTGCTTTAAAAAAATCAAAGGAGGCTGATGGGCAGGATGACATTTGAATTGACCTTGAAAGATAAATAGGAGTTTACTTGGCACACAGTAGGGGTGAAGGGCATTTGAAGCCAGTATGGGGGGAGGGCATTTAAAGAAGAGGGAACACTATGACCAATGAATGAGTGATGATGGTTGTTCAGGTGCATTTGTGCAGGCTAGCTCCCAACTTTGAAGAGCATGAGCTCATCTTTATAACTGAGGAGGTATGGGCAATCTAGCTGCCAGTCTTCTCAGTAGATTTTATAAGTCTTAATGGGCCTGTCTCTGCTAGACATGGACTAGACATGAGCTGTCCAAAATAGTAGCCAGTAGATACCAGTGGCCATTTAAATTAAGTTAAGATAAAAGTTAAAAATTAGTTCTTTAGGTGCACCAACTGCATCATAAGTGCTCAATAGCCGGAAGTGGTCAGTGGTGCCATGCTAGACAGCACTGATCTGTAACATAACCATCACTGCAGAAAATTCTGTTGGACAGTGTTGTTTTAGACAGTTAACACATGACTAGATAGAAGCCTTTAGCAAAACATTTCCATAGAAGAGGAGAAGAGTGAATAAAAGAGTTTTAAATTTCCCAAACTACAAATGCTTTTAAAAAATGGAGTCAGGGGCGCCTGGGTGGCTCAGTGGGTTAAAACCTCTGCCTTCAGCTCAAGTCATGATCTCGGGGTCCTGGGATCGAGCCCTGCATAGGGCTCTCTGCTTAGCAGGGAGACTGCTTCCCTCCCCTCTCTGCCTGCCTCTCTGCCTACTTGTGATCTCTCTCACTCTTTGCCAAATAAATAAATAAAATCTTAAAAAAAAAATGGAGTCAGAGCAGTTATTGGAAATTCTAATCTAATTATGTTTTTTAAAAAGGCCAGTTAGGCTTTTGTTTTTCTTTGTAGATGAAAACTTCAGTCTATTTGACTTGGATAGGGATACAAAGCCAAAAGCTTCAGGAGTCTTGGGAAATTACTCTAAGGATATAGATTAAAAACCACCCCCATTAGCCTGACATGCCAAAACAAATGGACTCAGAAACTTGGGATGGCCAGTCCTAGATCTAGGCCCTGAACTATGTAGAGTGGTTACTCCTTAGGCAAAGAACTGAAGTTAGCTGATAGGGATCTTTACTCATCTTCATATTTATAGTTTGTATCCTGACTTCTCACCTTATAAAAAGTTTACATAAATCTTCAAAATGTATCCACAAGATTGACTTTATTTCTTCAAATACAGAAATAGAGTGCAGCCAACTTGTCGAATATCACACAACTGGGAGATAGCAGAGCCAGTGTCCAGTCTCAGAGTTTCTGACTCATAGGTCAAGTGCTTCTCAAATCACATTTACAATGAGTATGTCTCTTTAAAAAGGAATGTAAAATGAGAAGAGCTCAGAAGGAAGGTGGAATGAGAGGCTTAGAGAAATGATCTTTTTGGGAGCAACAGGTTGATCCTCAAACTCATTAGACGTCACCAAAGTTCTCTCCTCTTCCTTAGAGTCATAAGAGAGTAGTGGCATGTTGAAAGCAGTTGGCTAACACTTTCTTAATTAACTTGATTTGCTCTATTTAGGATCTGTGCTTAGACTTTGTTAGTAGAAAGGGATTTAAGGGAGGTGGATTAAGATACATTTTGAAGAAAGAATACACATTATTTGACAAGAATACTATTATTCTAAAAGTCATTCAGGCTTAAAATATCAGTCTTCCCAGGGATCCCTGGGTGGCTCAGTCATTTAAGTGTGTCTGCCTTTAGCTCAGATCATGATCCCAGATTCCTGGGATCAAATCCTGATTGGGCTCCTTGCTCTGCAGGGAACCTGCTTCTCCTTTTGCCTGCTACTCCCCATACTTGTGCGCTCTCTGTCTTTTTCTGACAAATAAATATGATCTTTAAAAACAAAACCCGGGCGCCTGGGTGACTCAGTGGGTTAAAGCCTCTGCCTTTGGCTCAGATCATGATCTCAGGGTCCTGGGATCGAGCCCCACATCAGGCTCTCTGCTCAGCAGGGAGTCTGCTTCTGCCCTATCTCTCTGCCTGCCTCTCTGCCTACTTGTGATCTCTCTGTCAAATAAATAAATAAAATCTTAAAAAAAAAAAACCCAAACCAACAACAACAAAAAAACCCCAAATATTCGTCTTCTCAGTTCTACTCAGGATTGATTGCAGGATTCCTCTGGATTACGGTAACATTTTATTTTTGCCTATATTGTAATATGTACTATTGTCAAACTTCATTATTTTTGAGGGTATTGTCTGTCTGCTTTACTAGATTTTTTTTTTTTAAAGATTTTATTTATTTGACAGAGAGAGTATAAGGAGGGGGAGCGGCAGACAGAGGGAGAGGGTGTTTAGCTGGCTATGAGAGTCAAAAATTTTTAAGACATAGAGTAACATAAGAAAGCACTTAAAAAACAATACAAATATAATCAACTGATTGACCATGTGATTGACTAGTCCATAAATTCTGTAGAAGTTCAGAGAAGAAAACACTGAAACCTTGAATCATTGGACATAGAGCTTCATTGGAGAAGCTGACAGTCGTTTGGTGTTCTGTATCATTTATTCATTTTATTTTTCAGCCCAAATCTTTCCCTGCCTTCCTACTACAAATATATAAGTTTTAGAGTAATAAGCTCTGTTTTGTCAGTATAAAAATATTTTCCCGTCAGAAGAATTCAGATGCTTATAAATAGATACTCTTGCTTAAATGTCATTATTTTAAATGGTATTGGATCCCTTCCCAGTACTTAGAAAATATATATACCTGAGCTGTTTCTTCAGATCAGCTTTTACTGTGGACACTTGGGTCGAAGTCATGCTGGAATAATTTGAGGAAAGGAGAATTTGGCAGATAGTACAGCATTTGAATATCATAAAAGTTAAGTTTCACATGGGGTATGGCATTGTTTAAGCTCAACTTATGATAAATAGAGTTTGTCATTTATATAGTAATATAGGTTACAAAGTGCTATTTTTATGGTGATAGATTCTTTTATATGGTTAGCTGCTCTATTCTGTACTTAGCATAAATACGTTTTTATTTTTGTCTTTATTAAAAATTTTAATTTTTTTAAAGATTTTATTTATTTACTTGACAGAGAGAGAGAGATCACAAGGAGGCAGAGAGGCAGGCAGAGAGAGAGGAGGAAGCAGGCTCTCCGCTGAGCAGAGAGCCCGATGCTGGGCTCGATCCCAGGACCCTGAGACCCTAACCTGGGCTGAAGGCAGAGGCTTAACCCACTGGGCCACCCAGGTGCCCCTATTTCTTTGTCTTTTAGATGATCTTTTAGATGATAGAAATGTGAAGACTCATACACAATAGTAAAAATTTCTGATGCCTTGTAATAATACTTCTGATTTTTCAGCAATTTAAGCAAATCGAGCATGTAAATTGGCCATCTGCGCCTTTTTAGTGACTGGATTGGTTCTTTTTCTCGATGACTATTTTAATTAATTAATTTAGCAAGGCACTTCATTTCTATTAACATGACATGGCCAACACCTTAGCTACTAGTTTTCAGCTCATATCTATTCTTAGTCTGTAAAGAGGGCTATCTGGAAACATATTATTGTTTTTTACTTTCTTAAACTTTATTTACTTCTGCATTACTAAGCAAAACGAGTAACATTTTTTATATTTATGCATTCGTTTCCTCACTCCAGTACTCCCAATTTCCAAATTCTGATTTTTTTTTTTTTAAGATTTTATGTATTTATTTGACAGAGATCACAAATAGGCAGAGAGGCAGGCAGAGAGAGAGGGGGAAGCAGGCTCTCCGCTGAGCAGAGAGTCCGATGTGGGGCTCGATCCCAGGACCCTGAGATCATGACCTGAGCCGAAGGTAGAGGCTTAACCCACTGAGCCACCCGGGCACCCCCCAAATTCCAATTTCTAAGGACCTTCTGATTAACAGGCTCTCAAAAATCTTTCCTCTTCCAATTGAATGTAAGTAATTATCTTCTTCCTAATTTTGAACTTCAATTTGAAAACTTGTGTGTTTGATTTGGCATTAGATTGGGCATCATGTTTTAAATGAGATCATGCAATTTCAGTTTTAGATGGTCACAGAAGTATTTGCTGAGCTCCATCTTTGTAGCTTTGAGGAAATTGGAAAATAACTTTTCTCCTAAGATTGTGATTCTCCTTGAGAGTCACTTTAACTACAGTTAGGTACTGGCTGTACCAATTCCAGTTTAAACAACTGGACTCCAAAGCTGTTTTGGTTCTGATTAAGAAGTTTATTTGTATGTTCGGAAATACAGAGGCACAACCTGTTAACAGCTGTAAATTTGGTTGATTAAGCAGTGTGTAGACAAATTTACTAGGGGGAACTGTTCCCTAAAAATTCCAATTCACTTACATATGAAGGTAGTCTGGCTATTTCTTACCAGTTTCCATCATTTCTTGCCAAGAATAATAAACATTTTCTTGCAAAGGAGCAACACTAAAGGTTAGAAGTGTTCAGTGTTTTATCAGTTACACTGGGGTGTCATGAATCTTAATAAACAAACATAGAGATATCTATGTAGATGCCTAGAAAAGCAGTTAGAGCCTAGACAGATAATTTCTTTCACACAGTCTTCTAGACCTTTTCAAAGTAGATGATGTCAATTATGAATAGACATTTATTGTAATGGAAATTATGGCTGTTTGGGTCTACATTTTTACTTATCAACAGTTCAGGGAGGCTAGTGGCTTTAGTGGGTAATAATAGGCTGAAGCCAGAAACGATGCTTTCTTAATTTAGTATAACTGTAGATGCTATTGTAAATATTATAATAAAAGTGGGCTTATTCAGCTGGTAGTATTCAGCCTTTCCCTATAGTGGTCTGTTGGGCAGACTGTGACCCAGAGTCCAGCCCACAACATGTTCTTGTAGTGCCTACAAGCTCATAATGGTTTTACATTTTTAAAGGGTTGTAATAAGCAAGCAAACAAACAAATAGAACACGAAGAAGAATGTGCAATGAAGACTATACATAGTCTTCAAAGACTAAAATGTTGGCTATCTGGCCCTTTAAGAAAATATTTACCAACCGCTGGTCTATATTAGCAATAGTTATGATGACGACCCATTACAAGAATCCCCAAATTGCCATCTGAAGCAACAAAGCAAGATAAAAATATGTTTTTCATAGTTTTAGTCTTAAGCTATTTTATTTCTGATTTGTATGTAATACATAAAATAGAGATAACACCAGTATCCTTATAGGCCTGTTAGGGTTAAATCAATGCTCTTATGCATGGAGGCATTAGCTATTAGTGACTGTTGTTGTTATAATAATATGTTGTTTGCCTGACATTTGTTTCTACTTTGTTTTATGAGTTTCTATGTGTTTTATCTGTGCCCTATTTGCATTATATTTAATTTTGTAAACCAGTTTAAAATCTTTTTGATTTTAGTTGAAATGCAAATCTTAAGTATGGTAGTTGTATTGTTCCTATTCCCAATGTTGTGTAACAAGTTACCCCAAATTTAGTGACATAGAACAATCTGTTATTATGCTCACAGATTCCGTGGATCAGAAATCTGGACAGGACACAGCAGGCATGGCTTCTTTTTGTTCCACAGTGTCTAAAGCTGGAAAACTGAAAGGGTGGGAACTAGAATCATTTGAAGGCTTGTTCATTCATGTATCTGGCAGTTGTTGCTGGCTGTTGGCTAGGAGATTTCAGTTCCTCTCCACACGTATTTCTCCAAATGACCTAGTTTGGGCTTCCTTAAGTGGGCTTTCTGGGTTCCCCAGAGCATGCATTCCAAAAAGGGAGAGCCATGTAGAAGCTGTATCCTTTCTATGAGATGACCTTGGAAATTACAGAACATCATTTCTATCCTGCTCTGTTGGTCAGAACAGTCACAAGTCCATCCGAGTTCAAGGGGAGAAAAATAGACGCCACTTTTTGATGGAGAGTGGCAAGGTCCTCATTCATCAAAGATACATTTATTGAACATTTGTTATGATGGGAATACAAAGATAAAGGTCTGCTCTGGAAGGTAGAGTAGCGTATTGGGGCAGAAGTATCAATAGCAATAGTCATTACAACATCGGATGGGGGAGTGATATGTTACAAAGCAGCTGTAAAAATGCTATGAAAGGAAGAGGTTAGAGGTTTCAGTAGCCTTAAACAACCATTTCACTTTTCTCTGATATTATTTGTCTAAAAATGCTGTATCTTTAGTGGACCTTTCAAAATTCTTCAGCGGAACATAATGCCTCCTTTCTTTGCATCCCTCTTGGGGTATTTCTCATTTTTTATCTTATTAAATCATTATGGTGCAGATCTTATCTTCTTTACTTGAAGACTTTAACATTTCTGTATCACTGACAGCCACTCAACACAGTAGTCTTCAGAAATACTTTATAAGCATTTACTGAGTGGCTCAAGTAGGAAAACAATAACATGCTCAGATGTCAGTGTCTGCTTCCACCTTTTTGAGGGTTCTTTAAAGCGTAGATAGATAGAAAATAGGCAGTTTCAGGGTGAAATAAACAAGATACATGGATAGCTGACCATCTGAATAATCAGGTTAATTATCTGGATTCTTTAGGGGAGTAAAAGGCCCTCATTTGCAGCATTCTCCAGTTCCCATGATAGGAATATTCCTACTGTGGCCAAATTCATGCTGCCAACTATGCCATCACTGAATGTGGCAGTTGGAAGAGATGCACAGTGGGACAGACAGCATGATATGGTAGTATTGTCACCATATAGGTACAGTAGAGAAAAGAAACTCCCAGCAAAGATAATGGTGAACTCTAGTAACAGAATTAATAAATGGTGAGTTTTGAGTATTTGTCATCTTTGTTTTAATAAAATCTATTTAACTGTACATTTACAAAGTTTAATTTTTAATGCTATGTATATTTAATAGCTGACTTAGAAAATTTCTGAAAATTTAACAAGCAGCATACATGAACCAGTACAGGCTGACTCTACCATGTCTCTTTACCCAAGACCTGGGTATTAGTGATTGTGATTCTGGCTGGTAATTTGACTGCTAGATTCTGTGCTAAGGAAATTATCTGTAAGTTGGAAAAAGCAGAAATTCAGCACCACATTATTAACATAACAAAAAGCAACGTAGTTGTTTAAAGTGAATTGTAGTTAAATAAACTCTTTGGAATGTTTCCTGGAATTAAAAGTGACTTCTCTGAAGGTTTTGTAACAATATAGGAAAATATCATATATTTAAGTGAAATAAAAAAGCAAGCAAGAAAGAATGCTATTTAATTTACATTGAATGGTCAAAATTTTCAAGAGATATAAAAGTATGCTAAGTAGAAGGAAATTTTAGTGTTTGGAGATTATAAGGACATCCTGTGCTCTTTATCCTTGTCTTCATATACCAAATCTCCAGTCAGGAGTATATTGTATCTTTATAATGAAAAATAGTATCATTTTTGTCACAAAACCAATTCTAATTAATAGCTCTAATTTTTTTTTAATTAAAAGGCACTATCCAAATAGATCTTTCCTGTTGAGAAATTTTAATTTCTTCTCACAACCAATAGAACGTAGAAACTGATTTTGCTTTTTATGGATCAATACTGGATTTGTTTTTTTCTCCTAGATTTTATTTGCAGACTATCATAGATTTCCATGGGAGATTTCAAATTTTTATAAAACTATCCCACATTAACATTTTCACTTAACTCCAGAATTATCTATTTAAAAACTACTTGGTAGTTAATGTAGCTAGCTAGCCATCACCATAAGAAAATTGAAGATATATTGTTCCAGAATTGAGGTTAGGTCCTGTGTATCCTACATTTCTGTCTAACCTGAGTTGTTAAAATTTTATTTGAGGTGTGCCTGGGTGGCTCGGTGGGTTAAGCCTCTGCCTTCGGCTTGGGTCATGACCCTGGGGTCCTGGGATCCTGGGATCTAGCCCCAAGTCAGACTCTCTGCTCAGTGGGGAGCCTGCTTCTCCTTCTCTCTCTGCCTGCCTCTGCCTATTTCTGCCTACTTGTGATTTCTCTCTCTCTGTCAAATAAGTTAAAAAAAAATGAATATATAAAAAAATAAAATTTTATTTGACGATTTATAGCTCTCCTTACTGTAATAAAGGAATTTCTCGGACATTTGAAAATTACAGGTTTCCCCCACTATCCAAAAGTAGGACATTCCTATGAAAACTTTTGTAGGCAGAAAAGGCATAAAGTAAAAAAAAAAAAAAAAAAAAAAGAGAAAAAAGAAAAGAAAAGACATAAAGTGAAGAAGCAACAATCATTAATTTGTAAGGAAAAATTTCTGAGGATTCCCAGGCCCCCAAATAAACCTCCTGTAGGCTTTTCTGATACCTTAGGACACATCTTGCTAACGGATACACAAAATAAATTGAGATAAAGCACAGATGTTCAGCAGACACAGTTCAAAGCTCTGACAGCTTGATGCTGAGATGCTGCTGAGTGTTGTTCCAGGGGAAGGAGCAGGGTGGGCTGCTCTCGCTGTTTGGGGGCGGGCTGCCTCTGAAAGGTCTTGCTGCAAAACAAATGCTAAATGCTGTTTTTGCTTTCTTTTTTTCTTAAAAGTGAAAAGTCTCTTCAGCTTTTTTTTTTTTTTTTCTTGGTTAGGGAAAACTGTACTAATGAGGGTCTTTTGCAAAACTCAAGTGGTGTAATAATGGGAACTTTCGGAAAGCAGGAGATACCTGTATCTTCAAAAACAAGCATGCAATATAGTTTCATGATCTTCCAGAAAATAGTTTTAACTACTTTTTCTGTCCCTTTTTAGTAATAACTGTTTAATTTTAGTAGACAGTTTAGAAAAGCTAAGCTTCTTTGTAATTTTTTCTTGTGAAGATTAAGATGTGTTGAAACAAATCACCTTGTAGAAGGAAAGTGCTTTTTTGGTGACTTTTTAAAGGTACTAATTTAAATATCAAAGCAAATTCTATTAAGGTTTTACCTTTATTCCAAGGTTGAAATGTCTCTTATCACTTTATTAACTTGGTTTGGATGGGCTTCAACAAGGTTTTGGTTTAACAGTAATATCTCAGTGATCTCTCCCTCCTAGGAACTCCTAGTATTTCTTACTATTTCTGTGTTTTTGTCATTACTGTTATTAGTCTTTTGAATTATTCAGCTTCTTATTTGTCTAGATTGCCTCTTTAAAGTGCCATAAAATCCTTGAGGCAGAAACTTGTGTGTGCCATGGGGTATAATGGCTGGTGAACTTTAGAGTAAGTAAGCCTGCGTTTGAAGTCTCACTCTTCTACTTTTACCAGGTATGGGAACTTTGGTAATGTTCTTTGGGCCTCAGGCCTCCTATTTCTGAAATGAATATAATGATCTCTAGCTTTCAGGGTTACTGAGAGCATTAGAGATAAAATATGTCATGTTCTTGGCATATAGTAAGCATTCAGTAAGTGATTAGTTATTAGGTCTTAAGTAATTGAGTGAATAACTATATTGGTTTGCTTAGGCTGCTGTAATTAAATACCAAGGAACTGGTAAAATTTATCTTCCCACAGTTTTAGGGGCTCGGAAGTCCACGATGAAGTGCCAGTCAACTCAGTTCCTTTTCCTGGCTTGTATGTGGGTACCTTTTCACTGTGTCCTCACAGGGCTGCGGAGAGAGAAAGAGAAGCACAAGTTCTTGGGTGTTTCTTCTCATATAAGCACTAATTTCTTCAGGAGGGCTCCAAGCCCATGACTTCACTAAATCTCATTACCTTTCAAAAGCCCTGTCTCCAAATACCATTACATTGAGGTTTAGGGCTTCAACATACTAGTTTTGAAGGAACATGATTAAGCCCCTCCATAGCTGACTGCTTCAGGGAAATTTTGATTATTGAAACAGCAATTAAATACACACATACATACAAAATTAATCACAGTCAAAACAGTTTAGAGAAATTGACCACCAGATTTTAAAGGAACCTTGTAAGGAAGCTGAAAAGGAACAAATAACAAGATAGAAGCAAAATCTACGAAGTGTTGTTTCAAGGAAAAGTTTCAGAAGGTTGGCCTGGTTGACAGTGGCAGATTGTATATAAAATTCAAGTAGGAAGAAGGTTAAAAATTAGTTATCTTTGTATTTGGTCAGCTTTATTATTTACAGTATTCTTTTCACGATAATGATTGATAAAGGTATAGGACTAGATGTAAGATAAATTGGAGGGAAAACAATTTAGAAGGTAATTGTTTCAGTTTCAATTAGGTTGACTGCATATAATGAAAATAGAGATGTCTGGCTTAGTGCTTCCTCATACCAGTGCTTCACAGTCCAAGATAGCTCCTAGAGCTTGAACCCTTCAGTCAGTATTACAGCCAGTGAGGAGAGAAGAATAGTACTTCCTCTTTGGCCAAAATTTAGTCACGTGGCCACAACTAATTACAAGAGGGATAACCAGGAAATAATTCTCTTTTGGTTGGGCATCAGTGTACCCAGCTCAGAGCTGGGGTTCTTATTACTAGGAAGAAGGGGAGAATGGGCAATGGGGGACATTTAGATATCTATGGTGCTGTAATCATTTTTATTTTTGAGTATTGTAATATTTATTAGGCATTTGAGAACTGGCTTTTATTTCCCTTCTAAAAAATATGTAGAAAATTTGAGTTGCTTTAGATCACTCATAGAATATATTTTAGTAACTAGTTAGTATCTATAGAAAGTCATGAGCATGGTCCCTAATCTTGTTTCTCTCTCCTTTTGAAGTATCAATGTCTTTCTTAAAAATCACTTAAATTTACTTTAAAAAATTACACCAGAAATGCAGTTCCTTTAGAAAAAAAAATCAGAAAATAGGGAGAACTAAAAGGTAGAAAAGAAAAACCACCTATAATTGCATTATCCACCATTAACATTTTTGATATGCATTTGTTCAGACTTTTTCTGTGTTCTTATGTAAACATTCATTGTTTTTGTACATGGGTACAGAGTTTAAGAAGATGAAAAATTTCTGAAGAGGGGTGGTGGTCATAGTTGTATAACAGCATGCATGCATTTAATGCCACCGAACTGTATACTTGAAAATGGTTAAAATGGTTAATTTTGTTATGTATATTTTGGTTAAAATGGTGAATTTTGTTCTGTTTATTTTATCACGATAAAAAACATAATATGTCTTGCAAAAATGAGATCATATTCAACATCTTAATTTATAACCTACTTTTAATACTTAACAATAAAAAGAGAACACCTTTCCACATAAAGAAATATATTTTTGCAATGTGATTTTTGTAGCTGAATATTTACTTTATCCTTTGGATGTACCACTTTTTATTGAGGGCAGTGTTAAAGCAAATAAAGAGGAATGTTAGCTCTTTTCCTTTTTAAGTGGATTCACAGGGAGCTTTGTGATGCATGGCAGAGGACTAGGAGAAATAACCAGATGGTGGAAACTGAAAACCCCCCTGGGTCCTTAAACTGTGTCTGCCTTGTTCAAATGACTCTCTAAATAAACTGCCTTACTGTTCTGATGTCAACATGGCAGCTTTGGTTCTTTTTTTTTTTTCCAAAGCACAATTTTTTTTTTTTTAATTTGTCTAAAAGGATGTTTATTCCAGACTAGTGGTTCTCTTGGATGTCTTCCTTTACTATGTTAATGTCATATTAGAGGAATCGAGGTAAAAGAGAATTGTGGATGGAGAGCATCACACCCTGAGAAATGGTTCCTTCACACAAGGATCAGATGCCAATGATGGCCGGCATGTCTGAGATTTCAGAATTGGTAAGCCTCTCTTAGGAAGGTCTTTGGACTCAATGTCCAACTATCCCCCCCCCCCCCCCCCGTGAGAGAGCTACAGCTCTCTGAGAGGTTGCTCACATTTTCCCACACCTTCACTGTTGCAGGGCCATTGTCCTTTTAATTCCCCCTTGCAACCCGTAGGCCACCATTTATTTCTTTACCTGCTGTAAAATACTCTGCTTCATTGAGGATGCTTTAGCTTACTTAGCACAAGAAAGAAATAACAGTTGGTTGAGCTGCCATTGCCTCCCCTCCCACCCCCGCCTCCACTTCACTTTCCATCTTCTGTGTATGTGTGCTGCCATGTCTCCCATTATTCTTCTTCAAACATCACTTTCTCTCCATTTCTTTAAAAACTACATCTTTGATGCCCTTTTCTTCCATGCCTCTTTCCTGCCCACTTTTTACCACTTTTCTAAAATTCAGATGTTTTTCCCTCTGGCCATAGTTTCTTTATCTTCCCTTCTTATCACCAAATCTTCAGCCTCAGGGGGATTTGGGATTATATGGGACAATTAACTCTCTATCCTTGCTCTTTGGTTTAACTTCCATGGACCTTAAATCTAACTTTTCTCCTGTCAACTTACTAAACTCCTGTGCCCCATCATCAGTTGTATTGGCCTGGTAAATTCCCAAACATGGGTGACTCAGCAGCTTTTTCTGCAATTTTTCCTGAGCTGCCGAGTTTATTTAGAGAAGAATATAGAGTAAGGCAGACTAATGTCACTGCAAATACGTGGGCACCCACCTCATTTGTCCTTTCAGCATTACCCAGCGATCTTATTTTATTCCCTAAATAACTCTCCATTTGCCAGTAAAACATGCTTCACCTGGGGCTTCTCCTTGTCAGCTTCTGTCCACTGCCTCACACAGACCTTCCCCCAGCATCTCAGGTAAACAGCTTTCCCTAAACACTCTCAGTTTACCCTGCATTACTTCCTCCATTACGGTAGCCCTGTGTGAAATGACCATGTTTATTTATTGGTTTCTTTGATGTGTTCCCCCCCAAGAACATAAAGATCATGTGAACAGGGAACCTTATCTTTCTTTTTCTTGCTACTGTAACTCCAGTGCCTAGAATAGTACCCAGTTCAGTGGGCACTCAAAACATTTCATTCAATGAATGAAGGACAATTTCAGTTATTTTCTGCTATTCTCAAACATCTTCCTAATTCTGTCTTGATACTCAGCAAATGACTACTTCCAATTCTGGAAAACACCTTTCTCATATGCTGTCTAAGGTATAAACCGTTTTAGGTGATTATTTTCCTCTGTCCATTCTGTTTGGAAAGAAGGTTTTCCTTTATTCCTGACAGTCTGGATTCCAACCTTTTCCATCTCAGAGGGATCTTGATTTTTCTTGAATCCCAAATTCTGCTCGTAGCCTAGTGATGATGAACATGGGCTTTGTAATCAGACTTACTTGGGTTCCAGTTTGAGGTCTGCTGTTATGAAATCTTGGGCAAATTATATTCCACTTTCAGCCTTGGTTTCCTCTTGTGTTAGTTGGGAATAATAATACCAATGTATTAGGGTTATTGTGAAGATTAAAAGAGAATATCTTCAAAGTGCTAAGCTCTGTGGTTGGTACCAAGTTAAAAACTCTGAAAAAATGTCTTTGTATTATTATGACCTTCCTTTCTACTTGCTCCTAAGTTTATTAAATTCATCTTTAAAAACTGCTCTACTTCAGCTACCCATTTAGCATTGTATCTATCTCTTCCCCATCACACTCTCAGCTTTTTACCTTCTACTCATTTTGGAACCCACATTAGCTCCTGGGCTTTCCAAACATTTTAAATTTTATTCCTAATACTCATATCATTCCTTTCACACTTGATCTGCCTTCAGTGATTTCATTTTCCAATGGTTCAAGTCAGAAACTTGGAAGATACCCTTGTTTCCTTCTTCCTTACTGTCTACATTTTCTGATCATGTAAACAGAATTCTGACAATGCTACCTTCTAAATATTGCCTCAGGTTTTCCAAATCTTTCTCTCTCTCTCTCTTTTTTTATTTTTGGATGTCACAATTCCAGTCCAAGGAGCTATCATCTCACACAAGATTGTAACAATATCCTTGTACCATTTACCCCTCACCACACTGTTCCATATCCACACTGAATGATCTTCTAAGAGATTCAAAGGTGATAATGTTATTGCTCTTTCTAAAAATTCTAGTCACTTCTTTTTTTTTTTTAAAGATTTTATTTATTTATTTATTTGACAGGCAGAGATCACAAGGAGGCAGAGAGGCAGGCAGAGAGAGAGAGAGAGAGGAGGAAGCAGGCTCCCTGCTGAGCAGAGATCCCGATGTGGGACTCGATTCCAGGACCCTGAGATCATGACCTGAGCCGAAGGCAGCGGCTTAACCCCCTGAGCCCTGAGCCACCCAGGCGCCCCTCTAGTCACTTCTTATTTTCCTTAGGACAGAGGCTTCTTGATCAGAACTTGCTTGTGTATCTTTAGCTTTATCTTATACCATTGTTCTCCTTGTCTATTCCCTCTTGTGATTGAATTTAATTTCTTTTCATATTGTTTTGCTCCCTTTTGCCTCTGAGCTATTTCACATACTCTTTCTCTCCTTCTTTCATAATCCCTCCTTTTTTTTTTTTTTAAAGATTTTATTTAATTACTTGACACAGAGAGAGAAGGATCACAAGTAGGCAGAGAGGCAGGGAGAGAGAGAGAGGGAAGCAGGCCCCCCACTGAGCAGAGAGCCCGATGCGGGGCTCGATCCTAGGACCCTGAGATCATGACCTGAGCTGAAGGCAGAGGCTTAATCCACTGAGCCACCCAGGCACCCCTCATCATCCCTCTTTGTCTAATTCCTGCTTAGTCTTCTGGTCTCAATCTACACTTCCTCAATTGGGCCTTCCTGTATGCTTGGTATCTCTGTGGTCTGTTCCGTATTACCCTGTCCTCATAGAGTGTTTGTTCCATGTTATCGTTCCATGTCTCTTCTCAAGATCCCTGAAGGCACGATTCATGTCTTTTTGTTCATCACTGTATTCCCTAGAATAGTGCCTGGCCTATAGTAGACACTTAGTAAAACTTTGTTAAATTTGTTAATTAGCAATAGGAGGAGAAAAACCATCCAATATCACAACATTTGTTAGGGTTTAGAGCAGCATATGGTATTCCTGTATTTAGCTTCGAATATTTCTTTAAACATAAGTAACTGTAGAAATAGTAAGACTGCTTTTCAACACATGCTCCTATTTTTCTATCCTCACACATTTCCTTATTTTAAAATCTTTTAATGTTTGTTTTCATTCTGTACTACAAACACCACATTTTCCCCCCCATTTGGATGCTTTTGAGTGTAAAATGCCACTTAACATCAGTACTTCTGCCAACTTTCATTCAGTCTTCCAGCTTTATTTGGATGACATTTCCATGGATAATTTTGTGAAGTTTCTCAACTAGAAGCTGTGTTTAAATCATGCAGTCTTCACTGTGGTGTATCCTAAAAGATAATAAAGGCCCGTGAGTTGTCTTGTTCTCCAGGCCAAATAGAAAGCACCAAGAGGACAGAGGATTATAGCTTAGACATTTTTAGCCCCTTCAGACCCCTCCCACAGGCAGTTGCACACAGGGAGACTCTTCAGGGGGAACCTGTTGATGGATTAATGATCCTCTCTTTTTCAGTCACCACTGGGCTGAAGTAGCACTGGAGCTGAATCATCCTTAAAAGGGAAAAATGAATGCTCTGTAAAGCATTCATATTCTGGCTGAATATAACCTGCTAGCTAAGAAACATTTTCATTAGGTTTATTTTTGAAAACTTCAGTATAGAAGGTAATCAATAATGATTGTGTTTGATTGCATTATTCCTAAGAAAGAAGTCTTTTTTTTTTTTAAAAGATTTTATTTACTTATTTGTCAGAGAGAGCACAAGCAGGCAGAGGCAGAGAGAGAATAGGCTCCCCACTGAGCAAGGAGCCTGATGTAGGGCTCAATCCGAGGACCCCGGGATCATGACTTGAGCCCAAGGCAGCAGCTTTACTGACTGAGCCACCCAGGCGTCCCAAGAAGTCTGTTTTGTTTTGTTTTGTTTTTTTTTAAATCAGAGATACAAACGGATCAGTATACATTGGTTTTCCTTGCCTTACTGACATGAACACTGTTTTCACTATTTGATAATGTAGTTTGAGGGAGCTTTTGTTCATTTTTCTAGTATATCTTTCTTGGGTCAGAAACATAATTAGAAAAATTTTGCAGGGAAAGATTCGTAATCTTGCAATTACAGAAGCTTTCATACCACTGGAAGATAGAATTTTCAGAACTCTTTTCTGACCTAGAACAGATTAAACTTTTGTTTTTAAAAATTATTTTCCTTCTTAAGTCTGTAACAAGAATGTTAGGATGATAGTTTATCTATATCATTACATTTAATAGAAAATTATCATCAGCATGAGTTAATTAAGTAATGGATGTCCCTTTTGCACATTTTCAGGCCGACCCATATACCACTTTTAGGAAAAAGATAAATCTGTTGTTTTCAAGTCCCCCAGAAGAAAGGCTATGCTAGACAGTTACAAAAAAAGTTCTTTGGGCAGAAAGAGTAAGCCATATAATTTTTTTTTTCAACAATTTTTTCCTGGCAATTTACCCAGAGAACCTAGGGAACTTATTTGAGGAGTTTCGTATTCCTAACGTTGCAAATTAGATATTTACCATCATGCACCTTGGATTTCATGCAGAAACAAGAAGAGGATGTGACTGAAAGGAATTTGAGCTTCCAGGGTTAAATACATCCTAAATCTGTGGTGGGGTAGGTTTGCTTTCTAGTTGCAGTAAGATCTCTGATTCTTTTAGATTCTAATAATTTAATTTACCTTTTCCTCTTATATAAATTAAACTGCCTAGGAGTTTATATTCATGGATTTCATCCTTTTATCTCTTACTTCAGGGCCTGACTTTTTTTTTCTTTTTTCTTTATCTTTTAAAAAATAACTTAAGGTATTTATTAAGAAGATTGGCAGGATGTCAGTTTTAAAGTGTTCAAAGTGAGCTTTTTTGTTTTATACACATGCTCAGATGTTCTGTGAAAACATGGAAGTAATACAAGGAAAATTAGTATACATCTCTAAAAAGTGAAGAATTACTTTCTCACAGACAGATTCTGAGTTCTATTCTTGAGTGGGATATGTAAATAAAATATAGCATTCATCTTGAGAACTAATATGTCAGGAAAACTTACCTCCTTACTATTTTAGAACTTCAGCATTTCAGAAGGTGGATTTTAGTTGCCATTGAAGAAATTAACTCTATTTCTATGGGAAAAATATTTCTAGAATTAGATAGGGAACAACAATCAGCACAGCTTCCTCATCCCTCACACTTCCTTTTAGCTTGATCGTATTAGGAACAGTTGGGACAGCAGGAGCTGCCCCTGATATTCTGGATACTGAGAGGGCCTTGTCTTCCCCTACTAGAAGCAGAAAATATTGTACCCCGATGGGAGGCCCCATGGCACAGTGGAAAGAACACAGACATTTGAAGCAAGACGGACTTGGGCTCAAATCCCTATTCTGCAATTTACTTGGTGTTTAGTCTTCAGCAAACCACCCTTTCTTAAGCTCAGAGAGATTAAATGAATTTGAAAGTGAGAATTAAAAAAAAAGTGGTGATTTATATTCATTATCTCATCCATCTGATAGAGCTGTGCCTACCATTATAGAGCATGTAAAGGTGGTCACAGTCTTCAAAGGTCTCTTAGTATTATTGCCTTCTTGTTATTATCTTGATACCAATTTATTAATGACATAGGCCAAGAGAACACCACCACATTCAGGTATCTTTGTAAAAGAGATAAAATACCAGAATTAGTATTGGATGCCTCAGTTGGTTAAACATCCAATTCTTTTTTTTTTTTCAAGATTTTATTTATTTATTTGTCAGAGAGAAAGAGGGAGTGAGAGAGAGAGCGAGCAATGGCAGACAGAGTGGCAGGCAGAGGCAGAGGGAGAAGCAGTCTCCTTGCGGAGCAAGGAGCCCGATGTGGGACTTGATCCCATGCTGCTGGGATCATTACCTGAGCCGAAGGCAGCCGCTTAACCAACTGAGCCACCCAAGCGTCCCTAAACATCCAATTCTTGATTTCGGCTCAGTACATGATCTCAGGGTGGTGAGATCAAGCCTCATGTCAGGCTGCCAGCTCAGCTTAGAGACTGCTTGTTCCACCCTCCCACCCACCTTTCTCTGCTCTCTCTCTTTTGTAAATAAAAATAAAATCTTAAAGAAACAGATTAAAGCTAAAAATTATAAGTGACCTATCATTCTTTCTTAGAAGATGATAATGATTCAAGATTAGTTATATGGTAGATTTCAAACCCTAAGGATTAAGATTGTAATCAATGGAACAAACACAGACTATGTCAAGATATAGAAATTTTGGTAAGATTGTTTATATATGCCATTATTTTCTCCTTTTTTACTCTGTGTGATTTCACATGGCATTATAAATCTCTGAATGCTGCTATGTTGTCATACAGTATGTTAGTAAGTATCTGGTATTTGAAATATGTGGCTATTGTGAATCAAACTTCTAGGGAAAAAAAGAAGTAAACTGTTGCCATCATTATATGTACAATAGTTGAAAATATATAAAGTATATGCCTTGCAGACATGAGAGCCTTCAGAGAGAAGATTCAAATGAAACCATTGTGCCCCAGTCCTTAATAACTTAAATGCAAATTCTGTCACATATCCAACAACTAAGGTTCAATTAAGTGCAGTTGTTTTATCTTACAAAATAATTTTCCCACCAAGAAATCTTGGCAGCCATATTGATGACTTTTCATGAGAGAAACAGATGGGACCGTAAAGAGGCCTGAGATCTATTTTTTTTTTTAATCTAACTTTCTAATTCCTCATTTTTTTTTTTTAATGTTAGGAGAAGCCAGACTTAGAAGTCAAGAACCCTAAATTTTCCTCAGGTTTTCCAATTTACTCTATTTACTCCAGTTGTCTCTTACCTGCTCTTATGTTATAATTTGTAGTGATGGCCTAAGTGGATACAATAGAAATAGAAATTGGATATGATCTAGATGACAGTTTATGGGCTTAGTTTCAAAGACCATTTTTATCTGGAAAGTAAATAAGGAGGGTTAACAGGCATTTTCCAGTGATTGGTGGTTTATCTGTTCCTTGTGTTCCACCTTGACCTAGCATTGATCTCTCAGGAACCTCTAAAACCTCTCTTGCCTCTGTCGGAATTCATTTTATTCTCCCTGAAGAGATCAAAACTTTTATGGGCATTATTTATTGTCATGCCACAATATTCTAGGAAGCTAAGTAGAGGTTATGTGGCTCAATCTTTATTTTTAAAGCCAAGCAAGGAACAGATAAATCTCTTCACTGACAATACAAAATGAGGCCATGGTAGAGGCAGAAATAGTCTCCTTAGTCAGAAACATCTAATTCTGGCCCTTCTGACTAAGACGCCATAGATTGTTTGGTCTTTCTCTAAACAGGCCTGTGACACTTAGAGTGTGTGGAAAGTATGTGCTTCCGTCAAAGTTTTGCTGTTTAGTTATTCTTTGCCTGTTAAAGTAATGACTTGAGGACGGAAGAAAATAGAACATCCGAGCCTTATTTCCGCCTCTGCACTCAGTGCCCATGTGCTTCAGACAGAGAATACTTTTGTTTCCTTGGGAGTACTTCTCTGTCATTACACTCCACTTAGGAAGGGTTTTGTTGTTGTTTGTTTGTTTGTTTGTTTTTCAGGGCACTGCTGATATTGAGAAATTTGGGGGATATTTCTTTTTTCATTAAAGCTCTGTACATGAAAATCAGACCTTTTTTTTTTTTTTTTTTTTTAAGGTTTTATTTATTTATTTGACAGAGATCACAAGTAGGCAGAGGGGCAGGAAGAGAGAGAGAGGAGGAAGCAGGCTCCCCGCTGAGCAGAGAGCCTGATGCGGGGCTCTGATCCCAGGACCCTGGAACCATGACCTGAGCCTAAGGCAGAGGCTTTAACCCACTGAACCACCCAGACGCCCCTGAAAATCAGACTTTTGGGAATACTGCATATTCTAATATTAGTCCACATGGAAGGAGGATTTTGGGGAGAAAACTGCAAAATTCTCCATTTTAAAATATACATTTAGTGCCTTTCCCCCCCTTTTTTCTTTTTTACTTGAAAGTCACTGTAGAAATGGCTTATATTTTAAAATTGCCGAATTCAGCAATTTATACTGCTATTCATTAAGGTTCTTAAGAAAACTAAATGTTTTATAATAAAATGTTTTAAAATAAAATGTTTTATAATATTTTGTTAAAATAACTTTTCAACTCTGTTTTCTTTATAATATTTATAACTCACTTGTTATTTAATTTATGATTTTAATAGTTTTACTCCTGTTTTTGTTTTGTTTTGTTTTTTTAGTATCCCTAATGCTTAGAATTTTTAACAAAAGCCAGGAGTTGTTTTCTTCTTTCCTTTTCTTTAAGGGCTGCTTCTCAAGTTAACCTGCATGCCCAAACCTGTGTTATCATTTGGAAGGAACAGTGGAATCTATTGCATGCAATCTTTTTGTGAAGCCAGTTTAGTACCACTGTCCTCCTGATCTCTTAAACTTTGCAATTTTTGTAAACTCTTCCACGTGCTTTCAGCATCTCCAATTTGTGAATGAATCTCACTCTATTTATCCCTGTTGTATACGTCCACATGTTTGTTTTGCAGTGTAATGACACTTGACAGTTATAAATTTTTCCATATGTTCATCTTGTAGAGATAAACAATGTGTGCGCTGTACGTTTCCTTCAGCTTTGAAGACTTACTTTTGAAGGAAACAATTCCAAAGAATATTATAGTCCGCTTTGGAAAGTAATTCATATAAGCCTGTCCTCCGTGAAAGGGAAGGTAGCTGAAATTTCACCCTTTTTAACATTGACTGGTTAATCGAACTTTTCCAAGGGACTGAGAACAACTTAACTGCTTTTGGTTTTTCAAAGACTTACCAGAGCAATGCAGACCTGTTTTTGAAAGTCTTTAAAAGTGCTAGTTAACATCATAAATTTTGTGGAATAAGTTCTCTCGTTCCCTGAGCAATTTATTTTGGCTATAGGATGAGTGAAATAGCTTTGGTTTCCCTTATAATTTCCTCTTTTATCTTTTACAAATTAGAAAGTTGGTATTGGCATGTAATGATGGTATGTAAAGTATTTATATTTGGTGGTTGTCTATAGAAAGAATATTTCTGTTTCCCTGCAGTTATTTCTTTTATTTTTGGTTCGCTTAGGAAATCAAGTCTTTCTGATTAGTTTTATTTGAGAAAATTGATGCAAATATCTTTATTTTTACCTGATGTCCTTTTTTACCCAAATAAATATCTATTGCCTACATTTCTTTCTCCCAAGATGCAAAGGTGCTTTTGTCAGTTGCTTTCCTTAAGGCTTTGTGGCCTATTTCTATTGTGTCTATTTTCTGTAGTTAACCACAAACTTGGCTATAAAAAAACTCTGATTGTAATATCTGTCAGTTTATTTTTATTGCTGTTGTCTCTAGTACACAAGGTTTGCTATATTTCTGTAAGAGATTTTTAACTAGGAAAACTCAAAATTGATGTGTAAATCTGGTGGGATTAGCAACAATGTGTAGGATGTAGTTCTTGGCGAGTGGTGTGCTAAAACCAGCCCCTACAAGCTTCTAGGAGACAATTATTAAATTTTTAGAAATTGTGTAAGTTGGTTATCATTACAAATTAAATTATATAAACTTATAATTAAAAAATTATATTGAAAAAATCTTCAAAATCATTACTTCATAACTGTTTTTACACATTTTATTACTATCTATGCTTCTGAAATCATTTGTATCTATTGCATCTGTATTGAAAATACTATGTAATGGTGTTTACCATGCACATATCTTCCAACTCCATGTTCACTGAGGTCATGTTGGCAACTTGAAATCAGCCATAGGAGAAGGATTAACACTGTGGAAATTGGCAAACCCAAATTAGGACTTGATTTATTGTTTTGTTAATTGTCTAGACTTGAGAAAGTGATGGAGAAAATGGAAAAATAATGCAGATTAAACTTGAAGTATGTCATGTCTTCAGCCAGTATATTAGGCATAGCACAAAAAACTTAGAAAATATTCTTCCAGTATTCGAAACTATTATCCAATTCAGCAAAGAAATGGTTCACATCATGGGCAAATGAATGAGTGAAGTTCTGACATATGTCTGTGTTCACTTTCGTATTTGCTCATTAGGTTGAATAGAACCATCGGCCAGCTACAGCAGAATTGTAAGAATGATAAATTGCTCCAAGTATACCAGACATCAGATGCAAAATACATCAGGAATCCTTTTATAGCTCTCTTTCGAAAACCATGCTACTCACAAACATGCTGCCTCTTTTCCCAGCTCATGTATGACTTCAGACTTCCTGTCTTAGCTCTACAGGTTGTTGTTAAAGAGTATGACAAATTCGTTTGTAAAGTGTTCAGTCATCCACATCCATCTCTTTGACCACAAATTACCTTAGAATGGTGTTACAAAATGTTTGTGGGAAAAGAGGAAACATTATAATACTGACTTTATGAAATCATAGCTTTCCTTCCTTGGAGGCATAATTCTATTATTTAGTTCAGTTATGAGAGGTAGTTTAGATTGGTTAATTTACCTATCAAAGGGGGAAATAGCTTCATTCCACGGAATTGTTTTCCTTAGCCTTATGAATAGTTTGATGATTTATGATAGTGTAGGTATGCAATATATACAAGTCAGTGTGGGTCAGAATATACTTGGTTAAAGTGTGGTTTCTAAACCTTGAGTGACCAGAAGGTTTTGAAATATATTCAGGACTCTGTCACACACCTACTCTGCATAATGGGATGATTGGGTCAAGCCTCTCCCTTCAGAAATTTAATAACCTGTATTAATTGATGTTTCCCAAAGTTTTATCAGTTGAGTATCATCCCCATCATTTTTGTCATATCCATATACCTCTTGTACATTTCTTTACTTTAGTAGTTTTTTAGATTGACTTTTTCCTTTAAACTCGGTCTTTTCTTAAGTGATAATACCCATGGATCTTGAGTTTAAGGTAACAGTAATTTTCTTTCTAATAACTATGAAAATATTGCCTATAAATTACAGCTTTTAAGTTTGTCCTTGTAACACCAATAGTGTGTGTATTGCACTTTGGAAAATACCATATTAGTAGTGGTAATGGGGAGGCATTAGGCTAAATAGTTTTATTTATTCCTCATGTCAGCTTTATGAGGTAGGTATTGCTCTCTCCATTTAATAAATGAGGAAACTGAGAAATTAGAGAAGTAACTTCTCCAGGGTCATGGGGCAAGCCAGAATTTACCTGAGATTCATACTAACCTTTGCTAAGCACAGCTAGGTTTGTGGACCTGCTGTGTTAGCATTATCTGGGAGCCTGTTTGAAATGCAAAAACTCTGGCCCCACTTTAGAACTAATTAGTCAAAATCTACATTTTAACAAGTTCCAGGTGATTCTCATGCACATTGAGGTTTGAGAAGGCTTAACCTGGGCTCAAGAGTATTCTGCCTGTCAGAAGATGGATGGCTTTGTCATTGATTTGGCTGGTCTCCTTCTCTCTGCAGTGTTATTTTCTTCATGTTCTGCTGCTTTGAGCTACAGCTCCTTTTAAGAAACTTGGTGTTGATGGGAAGGCAGGAGAGAATATTCTCCATCATTTTGATTATTTTCTCTCCTAAAGTCATCTTTTGTCTAAAGACTAGGCTGAAAGGTCAATACTTTCACTCTTTTTTCCTTCCCCAGCATCCACAGACCAAGTTCTTGTCCTTTGGAATCATCTGGTAGCCCTTTTCCTGCCTACCCTAAACCTCCCTAGGTCCTGAGAACCACCTGAACCATCTGCAGAGCTCCAGCTAACTTCTAATTATTTTTAGATGGTTTTAATTCCTGACTCTTGACTTCTTTACCTCTCCCTCCAGTTCTATGCCACTCAGCTATTTTACTGCTCGTTTTTCTTTTCACTAAGAAAAGAAAGGTCTGTGAGACCTCCATTTCTTTCCCCCTGTGCATCTCTTGCTATTGCTCTCACGTTTCTAAGTTTGATGGAAGCAGCAGCCTCAGGGGATGCCATAAAGATAATCTTCCGGAAATGGTCAGAGTGTTGGGAATTCCTCGGTTGGATCTGGGAATATCAGGAATGGCTGTGACTGACGAGTGCAGCTGGCTATAAATTTTTAAGTATTCCAGTGCGTCATCATCATTTCATCAGCGTATTGTCTCTGTGGTTTCTTCATAGAATTTCCCTGTGAATACTGTGCCCGGAGGAGTCTGGAGGGTTTCTAGACACCACACCCAGTTTGTATAGTTACAGGCCCTCTTTCTGGTATTTTTGTAGTTGTTTATTCAATCTCCAAGATGACTAGTTATTTGTGATGAGTAGAAGTTGGGTCTACTCATGACACTGGATCCTCTTTTCTTGCTCACAGATGGCCAGATATACAGATGATCATAGCATTTCATTTTCTTGACTTTGAAGGGTGTTAAAGGGGGAGTTGACCCACTGGAAGTATAAGAGGTACTGAAAGAAAACTATATTATTCATTAACCAAAGAGGAATACTTGTTTCTTACTATAGTAATTTCGGACTCTGAAAGAAAGATTTGTTTAGAGTCTTTCAGCCAACTGTAGACACACCTGCCCCAACCCAGATTTTTTAATGGTCTCCAGCTTTGCAGTCATTTAGAATTGAGGTTTCCCCCCCCACTCCTTTCTGCTGCATTTTTTTGTACACACCCTTCTTCCCTCCCCTTTGCCATACTTTTGTTTCCTTGAGAAAAGGAGAGTCCCTCTTAGAGTGTAGAATAAACATTTCTTTGTGAAGTGTGACTTATTTATGCTTCAGGGGTTGTCAGTGTGTACACAATAGAGAAGGTGATGGAGGCCCCTGGGCATGCCAAGTCAGCACTCTGTGCATGTTAAGGCCAAAGAGCACGGTAAGCAGGCTGAAAAAATTTTAACAAGTCAGAACATTTTACAATTTCCATATTTATCAAACATGTCAGGGGATGGGATCACAAAGCCTTCCAAGGATTAACTGCCTCTAGGACTTGAACTGTTTTATTAAGATGGAGGAAGCCAAGTTCTCAACACCCCATGATTTGCTGTAATAACCACCAGAGTGAGAATGTAGGTGATCCTTGCTGAATGAAAGGTAATCCTAAGGCTAAAATGCTCCTTGAATGGGGAAAAAAAAAAAAAAGAAAAAAAAAATCTCTTAACAGATGAACTGTGTGAGAATCTATCTGTCAGAGCTTTGGAGTTTTAAGTTTATTTACCCAGAGCTTCAGTCGTATTAATTCTTTGGTTGGTGGTTCTTGACCTTTGACGCTGAAGGGCTTAGGCTATGCAGTCAAGGAGAAGAGAGGTTCAGAAACTTGCATTCTCAAAGAGCAGTGGCCATTTGCTTTTTGGGGCTTGGAAAAGCATCCTAGAGTTATTTATTTTCAAATGTTTGGGGTTTGGCAGATCCTAAGATGCATTTTGCCAAGCACTTTCCTTTGAATTTCAGTACAGGAATATTTTGGGTGGAATTTAATTGCTTTATTGGTGATTCATTTGCATTATACTGATCAGAAGGCTGTTTTGGAAAAGATATTTGTTGACTGAGAAATATTAGGAACTTTACAATCAGGTTTTTAGTACCATCATTTTCTTAGATGGGGATACAAATGGAATTCAAGCCCCAAATATTTTCAGTCAGATTTGGAACTTGGAATTTTTAAGTAGTAGTTTCCAATTTTGTCCGTATCACTTTTTCCACAAAAGCAAACCAGACCCAACTTCTCTGGCTTGATCTGCAAATCTTTAGAAAAGTTGCAGAGCTGATCTGCAATCTTGGGCCAACACAATTTGAAAATTAATGTTAGAAAAAAGGTTTTCAACAAGCAGGTAAAGAGAACAGCCCTCTTCTGAATAAATTAAGTTGGAATAAAGACACACACACACACACACACACACACACACCCCACCACCACCAATGACCCAAGGAGAATAAGACAGGGCAGATTTTTGGTTTGAAAGCCAAATGACCAGGGATGGCAAAATCCCGAGAGAACTTATGTTATATAAGATACTGCAAGGTAGCTTTTCCATTACAGTTTGTAGAAAAGGTTATAAAAGAAGGAAGCATGCTGAGACTTTACAAATGAGGTCTACACCATAAACTTTTTACAGAACAGGGGAAGGATATGGCTAAATATGGCACTGAACTTCTTGCCCAACAGGTTGCAACACAGCATGAAGATAAAAGCAGGTTTCTTCTTGTCTGCTGTCTGCTTCTTATCTTTTGTAACTGGCCCAGAAAATGCCAGCATCTTGAATGACTGCTCACTGTCTCCTCGAGAAAACAACAGTGCAGTTAAGCATCCAGCAGAAGGAAGAAGCATTTTAAACAAATTGATATGGATGTTTTCATGTTCAAATTATTTTGAAACCAACTGGTAGGAAGTACTGGGAAATTCTAGTTTCAAATTCTACAAACCAATGTAAGGAGAAGGACAGAATGAGGTAGACTCCTCTTTGTTTCAAATGGTGGGGTGCAGGAGGGTATACTGATGGTTTTTATCCCCCCCTTAATCCATGTGTTCTTTAAACTGTTTAAAATGCCAAAGAAGCAAAAAGGGCTATTCTGAGTCCTTGACTTTATCCTGGCACTGGCTTAGCTGGTGAGAGTATTAGGTCACTATTAGAGATCCATACTGGTATAGGTCTAAAGTGGTTTATTTGGGTTAATTTTCCCTATATTTCTTTAAATAATTCTAAATGTTCCCTTCAGAATCAGAATAAAGTTGCGTTTTTCTTCTTAAAATTTGGTCCTGAAGGAGGCACCTGGGTGACTAGTTGGTTGACCGACTGCCTTCAGCTCAGGTTATGATCCTGGAGTTCCGGGGATAGAGCCTCATGTGGGGCTCCCTGCTCAGTGGGAGGTCTGCTTCTCCCTCTGCCCTTTCCCCTCTCATTCACTCGCTCTGTCTCAAATAAATAAAATCTTAAAAAAAAAAAGAAAAACTTGGTCCTGGTAATCTTAAAACAGACAACTTGGTAAACATCATCTTTTTTTTTTTCTTTCTCTTTCTCTACCCTTCTTTTTTTCTGTCCCTCTGCACTTCCCTTTCTTACTGGTAATAATCCAGTTAGTGAGTGCTTATCAGTGACTGGTGGGAACATTGTGACATTTTACTTTTTGCCCAACTGTAGTCTCTTCCAGCAGGATGATTTGTGTGAAGTTGGCAGGAAAAGATGGATCCCATGAGTGTGATGGTATTACTTTTTAGAAAGTTAAAATGATTTGTTGCATTGTTGAGGGCATACCTTGGATAATAATAAATATAGGTAAATACTTTGAGGGAAGCTCTTGTTTCATATTTTTTTATCTTCCACAGTGCTTTTACACAGCAAAAGCAGAATAAAAAATTATTACTGATTCTAATCCCGTTAATTTTTGAGTATGAGGGAAGATATTTAATTCTGTATCTTAATATGTAATCTGGGAATGATGAACAATATTTTCTGCCCAATTCCGTTGGTCTTACAGGAAACAAAAACAAATGGGGATCGTATAATAAAAAGTAATTTAATTTAGTTTTTATAAGTTTTTTTTTTTTGAGAAGTATAAAATGTTCTGCAGTTGAAATTAACATCAAGGAGCAAAGCATTCTCACGATAAGTAAGTGAAACAATAATGTAAAAATAACTTAGCTCTCTATTTATCACCGTCCTATAGCAGGTATTCGTGACTGGGGGACAAGCCAGGGGTAAAATGGGATAGGAGAAGAGAGAATGCCTTAGTTAGCTCAGCCTGCTGTAACAAAAGACCATAGACTGTGTGGATTGAACAACAGATACTTATTTCTCGTATTTCTGGAGGCTGGGACATCTATGATTCAGGTACCTGCAGCTTCAGTTTTTGGTGAGGGCTCTCTGCCTCCTTGTAGACACACTGTTTTTCCTCTGTACTCACATTCATTGCTTTGGTGCATGTGTGCATGCCTAGAGAAAGCAAGAACTCTGTGTTCCTCTTCTTAATAAAGGTACTAATCCCAACACGAGGGTCTCACCTTTGTGACCTAATCCATAACTAATTACTTCCCAGAGGCCTCACCTCTATATACCATCACACTGGGGTTTAGGGGTATAATATGTGAATTTGGGGGGGATAGGGGATACATTCAGCACATTATAGCAAGATGGGCAAGCCATTATGGATGAGGACTTAAACTGCTTAAAAAGAAAAGCCTTCTAGATTCAAAGGATGACAATTATTAGATGTTAGAAATAGAAATATTTTAATTCTTTCTTCAAGTCTGGACACAGAGGCTATCTTCAATTCTTGTCAGTTTTTTCCTCCTTAGATTAAATAGCAGCACCAGCAGAAGCCCTGGCTTTTTCCTCTGGAAATTGCAGAATACCATATCTCACTGTAGAGAAAAAGGTTCTGTGGAATAGCTTGTTCATCTTGTAGACTTTTGGAACATTGCTTCTAAAAAATTTAGAGCCATCTACACACTTTTTTTTTCCAGTATTAAATGGGGTTAATCACTGAAATAATCATTGATATTTCTCTACAAATCAGAATTATGCTGTGGTCCAGTTTCAGTTCTTTGGACGAAAGATCTTCCTTTCTAGTATAGTGTTTATAATATGTGCAATTTTTAAAAAGTTAAAATAGGATAATAGGATTCTGGAAGGTTTTTTAAGCTAAAACATTTCCAATTTTTCTACCATATTAAGAGGTCACATCACAGCATATGTTCACCACAGGAGACTTTTATTATAGTATGTCATGTATCTACATAAGTGGGATTTCTGCTTAGAAGTAAGCTTCTTTAGAGTCAGTTTTTGTTTGCCTTTTGTACACTAAAAACTTTTCTTGTAGCTGTTGACCATTTGAATATCTTCTTTGGAAAAGTGTCTATGCAGGTCATTTTTAATTGTATTACTTGGTTTTTTGCTATTGAGTTGTAGAAATTCTTTATATATTTTGGATATTTAACCCCTTATCAGCTCTGTGGTTTGCAAATATTCTCTCCCAATTTGGTGGGTTCATTTTCATTTTGTTGATCATTCCTTTTGCTGAGGACTCTTAACATTTTAGGATATTTCTGATTTTTTTTCATGTCATTTAATAGAATTGAAATCATGCTGTATGAACACTGTCTTGGCATGCTAATGTTTCTGTTGATCATTATTTTGTATTCTCATTCTGAGTAATTGCAATGTGCCAGGCACTCTGTTAAGCAATTTACAAATATTATCTCCTCTTATTGATACCATGAGGACAGATATTATTGCGCTTTGAGATTGTGATTCAGGGAATGTCTAATAAATGAGTTGGCTCCTTTATGTGGGCTCCACTGTATAGAGAAAATGCAGACAACAGGAAAGAAAGCTAGACATTTTTAATATTGTGCTTTTTTTCTTTTGCTCTTTCAGTCTTTTTCATTTTCTCTTTCCTCTTCTTTATCTTTTTCTTTTACTTTCTCTTTTTCTCTCTCTGTCTTTCTCTCTTTCACTCTTTCTCTTGCTTGCTCTCCCACTCACTGGCTCTTTGAGGTTTTATTTTAGAGGGAAGGAAAAGGAACCTGTCCTCTTTAAAAAATGAAAAATTTTTAACCGAAATCTTATCTGCAGCATTTAGTATGTCAACAAGTTCTAAATGGTGAAGAAGTCTTATCAGAAGAAAGGCTGCTTTGAAAATGATATGGACATATTTGTTGGGCGTTCACTCCTCTAACACCTAGATAAAATATACAAGGGAGTAACTGACTTTTACAATATTTAGATTGCTACATAGTGAGTAATCAAAACATTCTTTACTCATTTACTAGGAGGCTAAGATCAGCCTAGGTAGAGCTTACAGTACATCCTGTAAGGTACCAGGACTCACTGGAGCACAGAGGTGGCACTCACGCTTGCCCCAGAAAACCTAGCCAACTCAGTGTCCCTGCTCCTTTGCTAATACCTGAGGCCTTTCCATTTTCCCTTCACAGAGTCATTCCTTGCCCTTTCCTTCACCTTCTAGATTACAAACAACTCCACATTTCCCAGGTGCTGATGATCTGTGCCTCCTAGAGCTCAAGGTCTCCTTGAAATGATTATTAAGACTTTGAGATTTTATAGCAGGAGTTTCCAAATAGTCCTTGAAGGTATCTCTTGTATTTGACCCTGTGTATCTATCACCACAACCAAGATAGGAATCCAGGTCTTCACTGCTCCCAACAGCCCCCTACTTTGCCCTTTTCCTTCTTCTCTCACTGCTCACCCCTTTACATACCACCTCCAGGTTTATCTTTCTAGAACATTCCTCTCCTGTCATTCCTCTGCTCAAGAATGCCTTGACCATCAAGGCTAAATGTCTCAGCTTGTCCTTTAAGGCTCTCTCTGACCTGGCCACCCCCACCTGCATACTTTTATTTCCTGCTTCCCACATGAAGCTACCCTTGCAGTCCACTGGTATGCATTTCAGCCAGTATACCTTACCTTTGATCTTATTCTTTCACAGAACTAGAAAACCCTCACTTCACTGTTTAACGTATTATTCAAATCCGCAAGTTCTATTTCTTACATGAGGTATTTCCTAATTCAGTCCACCTAGATCTTTCCTTTCTCTCTACTCCTCTTACACACCATATTAGATAAATGAAATTATGTCATTATGGAAGTTATTTTTCCCCAAGTAGACTATAACCTTTTTCATTAGTGAAACCATGATAAAGATTGAGTTGGTGTTGTCTCCTTCTTTTTCTTCATTATCATCATAAAGCAGGTACCCTTCAAAAGCTTATTTCATTTTTTTTTTTCCTTCTCCAGCATTGTCCCCATTACTTCGTGACAGTTAAAGTCACTGGACTATTACTTTCACTTCCTTCCAACATATTCCTCTTCTTTTCCTTTTGAAAGCCTTATCAATCTACCAGCATGCTCAAGTGTGTACCATTTTTTGATACACATATTGAAAAGAACTTGTTTTTAATATTATGTAATGTATTTTCATATAAAACATTTTCCTACATAAAAATGTAAAGAAATAAAAAGTACCTGAAATCCTATCACCATAAGAAGTTATGTACATTTTGATGACTGTCTTTTTAGGCATCTCTGTTCATAAACAGATATCTGTGTGTCATGCTTTCCGTGATTATCTTTTTAAAACACTGAATTTTTTATAGAAAAAAGTTTACTTTCCTCCTTTAACCCTCTTTCTCATCATCTCTGTAGACATCCATGTTGAACAAGCTGTGTGTCTAAGCATTTACCAAGCTTATTTTGTCATATACAAATATATTAAGACATATTTGTATGTGTTGCAAAATGGGATCATATTATATAGTTATTTGAATCTTTTTCTCTTAACTGTACAGTAAGAAACTCCTTCCAAGCGAATTAGTTGTTTTACATTCAACTCTGAAAGAAATATTAACAAATGATTTGAATTAATAAGGGGAAAAATCTGATTAGGTGACCAGATATTAGATATATATAGGTATATATAGCTTTTCTCTGTACCATTAAGTAACTAGAATAAAAAAAAAAGAGTAATTGTTCCATTTACAGCAGTGTCAACAATCTTTAAAATCTTTAAGGATAAATTAAAACAAAAATTACCAGATTGCTAGAATCCTGATTTAAAAAAAAAAAACAACTGGATAAAATAACATTCAAGCTTATATAGAAAAGCTAGTGTTTGAAAATAACAAGTAAGTTTATAAAAAAGATGAACTACTTTTTAAATTTTAAATAAAAATATATATCAAATGTGTTTTCTATGCTACTAAGTTCTAGATCATGATTTTAATGGCTGTATAATCTTAACTGGCCTATTCTTTGAAATATCAATTGTTCCTTTTTTTCCAATATTTTCTTTGCTGTTATAAATATGCTGTAGGAAACATTGTTATGGATAAATTCTCATGTACAACCTTGGTTGTTTCTATAAAATAAAAACCCAGAAGTGATGTCTCTAGATGAATTTTCCCATTTTTTTTTTTTTAAAGATTTTATTTATCAGAGAGAGAGGGGGGGGAGAGCAAGCACAGGCAGACAGAATGGCAGGCAGAGGCAGAGGGAGAAGCAGGCTCCCCGCCGAGCAAGGAGCCCCATGTGGGACTCGATCCCAGGATGCTGGGATCATGACCTGAGCTGAAGGCAGCTGCTTAACCAACTGAGCCACCCAGGCGTCCCGAATTTTCCCATTTTTAAGGCCTTTGTCACAAGACAAAAATTGTTGCTCTTAACAATGAATTTTACTAATCTAATTTCCAGGGGAATCTTTGTTTACTAAAAAGACTGAACATTTTTTTTCACATTTATTTGACATATTTTTTTCTTTGTCAATAACTCAGTTTTTAGGAACATGATGGGTTTAACTCACTAGCTTTCAAAATTAAGAAGGAAACTCTTGAGGTTTAAGACATTTTGAATGGTGAATTGTAAATGGTACACAAACAGGTAGGCAAATTATAATAACAAAACTACATGCTCCAAACTCCATTGAACACGACAGAAATACTGGGTTTCTCTGCATTTTACTCTCTTTCAGCCTCTAGGTAAATAAGGACATTACCTATCCTGTTGAGGAAATAATTTAAAAGAAGCACTGTGACATCCAGGGAGTTGTATGCCAGAAATGTGTTGATTTTCTTCTTAAGTCCAGCTTGGGGAACATCATCAAGGTTTATTTCTTCAGCTGCTGCTATTAACTAATTAACAATAACAGTGATAATTAACATTTAATGTATCCAACATGTACTATGTGCTGAATGCACTGCGCATTGTATCTGAGATGGAATTTAAGTAGTTTTTTTTTTTTTTCTTTTTACTGATAAACTTACCCTTAGGTATAATGAACTAACTTGCCTTTGAATGAGAGGACAGACTCCTGCAGTTGGCTTCATTGCTACTAACTTTAAACCCTCCTTCCATTCAGCCTTTTCTTTCTTTATTCCTAACTCTTGCTTCATCATCTCTAGTCATTTCTGGATCCCTTTTTCTTTAACTATTTTGGGGTCTTCCTTTTATCTGTCTCACTTCCCTGTCTCACTTCATGTGTCCCTGTCATATGGACACCAAAATGTGCCGTTTTCTGCCCTTTTTGTTCTGTCTTAATTCCCATTAGTTTTATAGGTAGCCATATTTATATTTAGCCTACGTAGGCTTGACCTTCATCCATAGAAAAAGGGAATAGACCCACTGCCCATTCAGTTGGAAAGAATGTTTCTATACCTTAATGTTTAATTGAGCTGTGGGCTCTGCCACTTAAATACTGATTAATTCTCTACTAGAACGATCCTTTCAGAATTGGGAAGCTGGAGGAATGCTTTTACTTTAGATCTTCAGAGTATAGTTTTAGGGAAAAAAGCCTATTTGCCTGCCCCTGAATAGTTCTGAAAAGTTGTGTTGGGCTCTTGAAATTTGTTTTGGAAACTTAAAAGTATGGAACTATTTATTAGGAATGTCTATGCCAATCTTTGATGTGAATAAGCTGTCTACCTGTTTTTGCTTTATTCTTTGGAATGAACGTATGACTGAATCAAGCAAAACCTGTCTTTTTGAGGTATCTCTTACATGCATCATTGACTTCTAGGGTTTTGGGTCACCAGAATGCTAGCATAGGACCTAGCATGTAGTCAGTGTTCAATAAATATAAATTGCCTGGGTAAATAATGAAATGAATGAATTATAGAGAATAAGAAGATAAAATGGTTTTTTGAGAAGTGATTGCTCCCCTCCAACTAAAGATTATTTAACTGATGGCCATACCATCAGTAGTCCTTTGATATTGAAGTCAGATGCTCTGGTCAAGAAGAAACTTTTGGATATTTCATAAGGCACCTTTTATTCCTAATTTTCCTATAAGTACCTGGATGTGTTTCTTGACTAACTCTAATTAGGGTCCTTAGATCTCTTAGGTTATTTTAAATGCTTAGTCTCCTTCAAAAGTTCACTATCTCTGACAAATACCCTAATATAATTTTCTTGGTAAGTGTTGATCTCACTTTACTCTGACATCAGGCTTATGTATGTATGCAGTGGGTAATAATAGCATTTAGGCTGATAGATTATTCACAAATACATATAACAAAGGTGGGAAAAAATTTTTTCAATAGAGTAGAAACTGTAGTTCCCTTCTTTCAGTTGTCTGTCTGGGTATCTGATGTGTTTGCAGTCATGGGGAAAGGAGGCAGATATTTGATTCCTCATGAGGTTCCAATCTCTGTTTCTTCTTTCTAACTTGAATTTAGTGTTTATAACTTAATAGTGAGGTTTCATCTGTTGAGCAAATATTAATTGAATACCAGCGTTCTGCCAGCTTCTAGCATTGAGGCTGCAGCAGTGAACAAGACTAGCTTTTAAACCTTTCATTTTGATATATTACAGTGAAGTTAGAAAAATAATACAGAGTTCTAGTATAATTTCCTTCACTTAAATTCTCCAGATGTTAATTTTTACCACAGTTGCTTTACATAGATACACATGCATGTATGCACACACTTTTCTCTCCTAAGCCATTTTGGAACTGGAGACATGATGTCTTTTTATCCTTAAAAGCTTCCATGTGTGTTTCCTAAAAACAAGGACAATCTCTTATTAGCCATGATAACAGTTATTAAAATCAAGAAATTAACATTAATATAATACTGTTATCTAGTCTATAGACCTTATTTAGATTCTTCTAGTTGTTTTAATGCCAGCCTTTATAGCAAATTTAAATCCTTGTTATATGTTGCATTCAGTTGCCATGCCTCTTACTCTCCTTTACTCTGGAACAGTTTACTGGTCATTCTTTGTCTTTTATAACACTGACGTATTTGAGGAGTACAGGCCTGTTTTATAAAAAGAACTTCATTCTGGGTTTGTCTAATGATTCCTTATAATTAGATTCAAGTTATACATTTTGAGCAGTAATACCACAAAAGTGATATTTTGTCTTTATTCCTATGAGAAACCATGCATTTCTACTGATAACTTCAATTCCAGTTCAGCACAATAGCGTTCATTCTATCATGCTTCCTGTCTGTATTTTTAGCTCCTATCTTTGACAGTGAGAAGCCAGCTCCATTATACTCAATACACTTACTTATTTATTCAATCCTAAGATACAAAGAAAGCAGTTTGAGAATTGTCAACCCATACATATGTAAAAACAAACCCTACAAAGTAGCATTCAATATTTGTTTAGAGTGTTATTTTGCTTTTAGCCTAATAAATATGGTTGTATTTATGATATTACAAATACTGTGTTTAACTTGGGTTGGTTTCCATTCTCTGTCCTCTTGTAGCCCTTTACCAAATGTAGTTGTGTTACTCATTTGAAATATGTTTGCTTCATTTGTATCTGTTTATATTTCATTTTAGAGTTTTCTTCCATTCTAATTGAGTGTGTATGTGTTTGTGTAAAACTTGCAAAATTTCTTTTTTTTTTTTTTAAAGATTTTATTTATTTGACAGAGATCACAAGAAGACAGAGAGGCAGGCAGAGAGAGAGAGGAGGAAGCAGGCTCCTTGCTGAGCTGAAAGCCTATGTGGGGCTTGATCCTAGGATCCTGGGGTCATGACCTGAGCCGAAGGCAGAGGCTTTAACCCACTGAGCCACCCAGGTGCCCCTGCATGCAAAGTTTCTAAAAGAGCTGTACAAAAAAGTATACTCAGAGAAGAGTCACCTCCCTTTCCTTCTATGTTGTTCCCTTTTTTAAATTTCTTCTTTCTTGTACAAAAGTAGCATACTATAGATATTCTTCTGTACTTTTTCTTATTACTATATCCCTAAATCATTCTGTATCATTTCATAAAATTTTCCCCATTCTTTTTTTTCAATTGCATAGTACTCAGTTGTGTCAGTATATCATAAGATGACATTTTGAGCCAATCTTTAATTATAAGGAGCATACTTTTTTCTCTTTAAGTTATAATCAGTTTGGATAGCCAGTTATTGGTGGTAATCATGTATTGTAATAATCTCCCCAAACTCCACAGTTTAGTAATAACTAACAAGTGAAAAGTACTTATCTACATATATAATGATTTTGAGTCTTAGTTTCCATATCTATAAAATTGAAGGCGTTACTCTAGATGATGTCTAACATTGTTTATATCTTGAACAAATCACAGGGTCCCCCCCCCCCCTTTATTGCTTTTGCTTTTTGGGTCAATCTAAAAAATCATTGCCAAGATTAAAGAGTTTACCCCCTATGTTTTTCTCCCAGGATTTTTATGGTTTTAGGTCATATGTTCAAGTCTTTAATCCATTTTTAGTTAATTTCTATGTATATGGTATAAGAAAGTGGTCAAGTTCCTTTTTTTTTTAAATTTTTTTTTTGCATATGGCTATCTAGTGTTCCCAGCACCATGTATTGAGGAGACTGACCTTTTTTATTGTATGTTTTTAGTTCCTTTTCTAAATTAATTGACCATATATGTGTGGGTTTATTTCTGGACTCTCTGTTCTTTTCTTTTGAGGTATGTGTCTGTTTGTAAGCCAGTATCATACTGTTTTGATTACTGTAGCTTTGTAATATAGTTTGAAATCAGGGAGTGTGACACCTCCTGTTTTGTTCTTCTTTCTTAAGATTGCTTTGGTTATTCAGAGTCTTTTGTGGGTTTAAAAAAATTATTATTATTTTTGTTGTTATAAAAATAATTTTTATGATTGCTATATTCCTTTGAATGATGCCATTGGAATTTTGATGGGGATTGTGTTGAATCTTAGCTTGTTTTGGGTGGAACAGACATATAAAGAATATGAATGTTTCTAACCCAAGAGCATGGAATATTTTTATATTTATTTGTGTCTTCTTCGAATTCCTTCATCAATGTCTTATAGTTTTCAGCATACAGGTCTTTTACATCTTTGGTTAAATTTATTCCTAAGTATTTTATATTTTTGATATAATTGTAGAGGAGATTGTTTCTTGATTCTCTTTCTGATAGTTCATTATTGGTATATAGAAATGCAACAGATTTTTGTATATTGACTTTGTCCTCTGCAACTTTACTGAATTTATTTATTAATTCTAACAGTTTTATTTTGGTGGAGTCTTTAAGGTTTTCTGTATATATCAGGTCATCTGCAAATTGAGACAATTTTTACTCCTTTCCTTCTAATTTGGATGCCTTTTATTTCATTTTCTTGCCTAATTGCTTTGGCTAGGACTTTCAGCACTATATTGAATAAACTTGGTGAAGATGAGCATCCTTGTATTGTTCCTGATCCTGGAGGAAGATCAGGAGAGGAAGATCAGTTTTTTACCATTGAGTATATTAGCTGTGGGCTTGTCCTGCATGGCCTTTATTATGTAGAGGTACATTCCCTTGATATCCATCTTGTTGAGAGTTTTTATCATGAATGGATGTTGAGTTTTCTCAAATGCTTTTTCTGCATCCTAGAACTGAGATGGGATCACATGATTTTTATCCTGCATTTTGTTCATGTGGTGTATTGCATTGATTGATATGCAGATGTTGAATCATCCTTACATTCCTAGAGTTAATCTCACTTAATTACTGCATATGATCCTTTTAATGTATTGTTTAATTTGTTTATGTAATATTTTGTTGAGGATTTTTGTATCTAGTTCATTAGGAATATTAACCTGCAATGTTATTTTCTTGTAGTGTCCTTCTCTTGTTTTGGTATCATGGTAGGGCTAGTCTCATCAGGTGACTTTGGAAGTGATCTTCCTCACTCCCTTATTAAATCCCTTGGGGGATGAATGGTTATTGATATTCTAACATATTTTTATATGATATAAGTATCCAGGAGCTCTGACGCTCTGCAGATAAATAGTATTAGTTTATATTTTTTACTATGTATATTAAGAGAAGTCAGCATCTCAAAGGCAAAAATTATTTCCTAATAATTGTTCTGAAAAAAAGATTAAAATGCCAATGTATTGGAACCTAGAAGAAATGGATTAATTCCGAGAAACACACAACCTACCAAGACCAAATCACAAAAAATTAGACAATCCGAACAGATCAATTACTAGTAAGGATATTGATTCTATAATCAGAAGTCTCCCAACAACCAAAGTCCAAGATCAGATGACTTCACTGGTAAATCCTACCATGTGAGATAGAGAGCAATCATGTGATGATGGAACAAAGGATCAATAAGTAATACTAGATGTAGAAATCTTGCTGAGTATTTAAAAAAATAAGATCTTTTCTTTTTTTTTAAAGATTTTATTTTTTATTTGACAGACAGAAATCACAAGTAGGCAGAGAGGCAGGCAGAGAGAGAGAGGGAAGCAGGCTCCCCGCTGAACAGAGAGCCCGATGTGGGGCTCGATTCCAGGACCCTGGGACCATGACCTGAGCTGAAGGCAGAGGCCTAACCCACTGAGCCACTCAGGCACCCTTAAATAAGATCTTTATATCATTATAAAAGTATAAGGTAAAATATCACGTAGATACTTTCTGGATATTTATAATATCTACTAGAATTGGGTTACAGTATTATACTTTGCCAGTAGATGACACTATCTGATATGAGTTCCTTTTAAAAACCAGAATATTGTATTTTATATATCTTACATTCCAGACCTCAAATACTTCTTAAAAATTAGTTTCCTTTATCTTTTTTTTTTTTTTTAAGATTTTATTTATTCATTTGTCAGAGAGAGAGCGAGAGCGAGCACAGGCAGACAGAGTGGAAGGCAGAGTCAGAGGGAGAAGCAGGCTCCCTGCGGAGCAAGGAGCCTGATGTGGGACTCGATCCCAGGACGCTGGGATCATGACCTGAGCCAAAGGCAGCTGCTTAACCAACTGAGCCACCCAGGCGTCCCTCTTTATCTATTTTATAAAGTTGGAAGTTTATATTTTGAGTTTGTTGAAAATGAAGGTAATTTCAATTATCTTCAACATTTTAACATTATAAAGGCTTCTCCTTTAGTTCACTTTCTTTTCTCCTTTCATTTGTCTATTTTTCTCTTCAGAGTTTACATTTTCCCTCTTCAATGAAATTTCCCTTTGTCTATAGATTTGCAAGTAAAGTGACACTTGATTTTGCTTTAGTTTGATATGACAGCAGCAGAAGCATCTGAGATTCCTTCAAACTTCATTCTTTGCCTCCAGTTTTGTTAGTTTTGAGCACATACATTTTTTGAAACAGATAGTATTTCTTTTTTTTCTTATAAAACTCAACACCCCAAATCCAAATAATCCAATTAAAAATGGGCTGAAGATGTGAATAGATATTTTTCCAAAGAGGACCTACAGATGGCGAACAGACACATGAAAAGATGTTCAACATCACTGATCGTCAGGGAGATATGAATCAAAACTACCAAGAGATTTCACTTCACACCAGTTGGAGTGGCTAAAATCAACAACACAAGAAACAACAGGTGTTAGTGAGGATGTGGAGAAAGGGGAATCCTTTTGTACTGTTGGTGGGAATGCAAAGTGGTGTAGCCACTCTGGAAAACAGTATGGATGTTGCTCAAAAAGTTAAAAATAGAACTACTATATGATCCAGCAATTACACTAGTAGGTATTTACCCAAAGAATACTAAAATGCTAGTTCAAAGAGTTATTACATGCACCCTGATGTTTATAGCAGCATTATCTGCAATAGCCAGCTTATGAAGACAGCCTAAGTGTGCATCAACTGATGAATGGATAAGGAAGATATGAGATATATGTATAGACACACACACACACACACAATGAAGTTTTAGTCATTCATTAAAAAGAATGAAGTCTTGCCATATACAATGATGTGGATGGAGCTAGAGGGTATTATGCTAAGCAAAATAAGTCAGTCAGAGAAAGACAAATACCGTATGATTTTACTCATATGTGTTTCTTAAATTAGGAAACGAAACAAATGAGCAAAGGGGAAAAAAACAGAAAGGGAGGCAAACCAGGAAAAACACTCTTTACCATAGAGAACAAACTGTTGTTTACCAGAAGGGAAGGCAGTAGGAGAATAGGGATGGGGGCGGAGTGGTGAGAATTAAGGAGTGTACTTGCGGTGATGAGCACAGGGTGGTGTATGGAAGTGTTGAATCCACAGTATTGTACACCAGTAACTAATATTACACTGTATGTTAACTAACTGGAATTTAAACAAAACAAAAAAAATGAAGTAGATATTGTATTTCCATTGGATATTTCCCAAGTAATACTTACAGCACTTAAAAAAAGATAGGAGAAAGTATCAGGAAGCAATGATGTGAATCTCAGTAGAGAAAAACTTCCTAATCCTAAGGACAATGGAAAAAAAATTAATAGATTTATATGTTAATATGTTAATATATGTGATATATTTAAATATAAAAATAATAAAATCATAGATTTAAAAGGCACTCTTAAGTTTTAATTCTTTGGTTTTGTTTTGTTTAAAGATAATGCCTGATGCTGTGTATGATATGGTCACATTTATAAACCTCTGGGAGTATGAAATATTATAACTTTCCTGGAATGTAACTTCATGTCATAATATCAGGGGTATTGAAATTGCCTACAACCTTTTTTTTTTTTTTTAAAGATTTTATTTATTTATTTGACAGAGAGAGATCACAAGTAGATGGAGAGGTAGGTAGAGAGAGAGAGAGGGAAGCAGGCTCCCTGCTGAGCAGAGAGCCCAATGCGGGACTCGATCCCAGGACCCTGAGATCATGACCTAAGCCGAAGGCAGCGGCTTAACCCACTGAGCCACCCAGGCGCCCAACCTACAACCTTTTTTTTGACCTCTGGAGTCTGTTAGTAGAAATTCTATCTTAAAGAAATAATCATACATGTATATAAATATTTATAAGCAAAGATATTTACTGCAGTATTATTTACAATAAAAATAGAAAATAACCCAAATATTCCTCAGTGATTAAATATGTAATTGTATATTTATACAGTATAGTATTATGAAGTCATTAAAATATTGGCAAAAACTTTTTTTAAAAAAGATTTTATTTATTTATTTGAGGGAGAGAGAGACAGAGCACAAACAGGGGGAGTGGCAGGCAGAGGGAGAAGCTGAACAGTGACCTGCCACGCCCGCCCCCTACCCCACCCCAATATGGGGCTCAATCCCAAGACTCTGGGATTATGACCTGAGCCAAAGGCAGCTGCTTAACTGACTGAGCCACCCAGGCGCCCCTACAAAAACTTTTAATTAAGTTTTAAAATATTTATGTTATGGGCGCCTGGGTGGCTTAGGTGGTTAAGCGACCCCTTCGGCTCAGGTCTTGGTCTCTGGGTCCTGGGATCGACGCCCACCTGAGGCTCCCTGCTCAGCAGAGAGTCTGCTTTTCTGTCTTCCTCTACCTGCCAGTCACCCTGCTTGTGCACTCTCTCTCTCAACCTCTCTCTCAGTCAAATAAATAAATTTAAAAAATCTTAAAAAAATAAAACACTAATGTTACAATGGTAATTAAGACAGAAAAATAACCTGCATAAAACATGATCTCATGTATTTGACAGGGAAGACTCGAAACACATACACCAGTTGTGAGTGATTTTTCTTATATACTTTATGTATTTAAAATTTTTTTTTCTTTCGGGATTGTACAGAAGTTTTATGATAAAGAGAAGCTAGAAACAAAGAAGCTAAACAAACTAACAAACAAAAAACAAAACCCACCAACTCCACAGACTCCCAGATACAGAGAACAAACTGCTGGGTGCCAGAGGGGAGACAGGCGGGGGATAAGTGAAATAGATGAAGGGGATTGAGAGGTATACATTTCTGGTTATAAAATAAGTAAGTCATGGATGTGAGATGTACAGCATATGGCATACAGTCAGTAATACTCCAATAATGTATGGTCACAGACGGGGACTACACTTATGTGGAGCACTGAGTAATGTATAGAATTGTTGAGTCAGTATGTTATAAACCTGAAACTAATATAACATTGTATATTATACTTAAATTTAAAAAAAGAAAAAGAAAAGCTAATGGATATTATTTTGTAAAGAATGTTTCTTCCTTTGGACCTGGTCACATCAATCTATTGACTTGCTGTATGTTCCAAAAGTATAATAAAACAACAGAAAGATTATTCACTAAGTAATTTGTTATCATATACATAATAGTGAAATTTTAAAAGCTACCTAATATTATGAGAATTAAGAAGAATGTGGCTCAGTTATAAGAAAGAATTTCATGTTTGCAAAGAATTTGTAATGGCTTAATGAAATATAATTAAGGGAAAAATTAAAATTGTGCATACATTTGGGATCTCAAACTGTTAATGATGTATTGAAAAATGTATGTAAGGAAATAGAGAAAAATGTTAGTCTTTCTGCTGGATAGGTAATATAAATAATTCTAGAACTTTTCACTTTTCTTGCTTTTCCACTTTTCTGGAAGATACAGACACACACACACACACGTACATATAAACATACATATGTATATATACATATACATATGTGTCTATATAAATATATATATAGTGTTTTAATTAGGGAAAAGCATTGAAAAAACAGACTTATAATAAAGACCACATTTGATGTGAAACATGACATGAAAAATTTCAGGTGATTAATTCTTCAAGCAATATATGGTATGTTCCTGGTGTGCCTGGATGGGTCAGTTGGTTAAGCCTCTGCCTTCGGTTCAGGTTATGATCTCAGAGTCCTGGGATCGAGCCCCACATCTGGCTCTCTGCTCAGTGGGGAGCCTGCTTTTCCTTCTTTCTCTGCCTGCCTCTCTGCCTACTTGTGATCTCTCTCTGTGTCAAATACATAAATAAAATCTTTTTAAAAAAATATGGTATGTTCCTAGAAAGAAACAAGATGGGAAAAAATAGAAAGTATTAGACTGTTGTAGAAAGATGATTAAATGTATTTTGTTTACTCATATGGCAAACATACTCATTCACCAAACATTTTGAGAAGACCTTCTAGGTTAAGAGTAAACTATTACACACTCAGGGTATATCTACACAAAGAAGGCATGATCCTTGACCCCAGGGATCTTAGGATCTAGTAGGGAAGATAAAAGATGTTCACAAAGAATTATTAAAGCTAACATGTTTAAGGTGAGCTAAAGCATGAGAAAGTATTCTGGAGGTCCAAAGGAAAAAGTCACTCTGGGAGGATCAGAAAAGATTCTGTAGAAAGGGTGGCATTTGGATGGGCTCTTAGAGAATGGGTCTGATTACAGTAGTTAAAAGTAAAAGGGAATGTGATCCAGGCAGAGGAAAAGACATAGTCAAAGAAACAAAGGTGAGAAAACATGTAAACAGTTTCTAGATCAGTGAAAACTCTTTTTAAAATAATGACTTTTTGTAACACTTCAAATTTATAATTTAGTGCTCTCAGTATAATTAGAGAGTTGCAAAACCATCACCAATAATCTAATTTTGGAATATTTTATTTTATTTCTGAGAAGGAGGAAGAGAAAGAGAGAGAGAGAAGGGGCAGAGGGAAAGAGATAGAAAGAATCTTAAGCAGGTGAAGCCCAATATGGGGCTTGATCTTACAACCCCAAGATCATGACCTGAGATGAAATCAGTTAATTAAGTTGGACACTTAACCAACTGAGCCACCCAGGTGCCCCTAAGTTTGGAACATTTTAAAACATTTTCATTACTGTAAAAAGCAACTCTACACTCTTCGGTAGTCATACCCCATTTCTCCTACTCTCCAGACCCTGGCAACCACTAATCTATTTTCTGTCTCTATAGATTTGCTTTTTCTGAACATTTCATATAAGTGGAATCATACAATATGTGACCATTTGTGAGTAGCCTTTTTCACTTAGCATGAGGTTCATCCATTTTTTGGTATGTATCAGTACTTTATTTTTTCTCATTACCAAATATACTGTATGGCTATATCACATTTTATTTATCCATTTATCCGTTGATAAGGCATTTGGATTGTTTCCACTTCTTAGCTATTCTGAACAATGGTGCTATGAATATGTGTAAGTTTTATATGGACATGTTTTCAGTTCTCTTAGGTTTATACCTCAGTGGGAGTAGCTGGATCATCTAGTAAATTCTTGTTTGTTGCAAGCCTTTGGGTAATTTCCAAAGTTCTGAAAGAGTTGATTTTGACATTTGCCAGCATTCTTGTTGCTTTTATGAATGGGCAACAAAATTTTTCCTAAGATCTTTTTAAAGATCATTGCACTGCCATTCTGAAATTGCTTCTCCTGAATACTCTGTTTGTTTCTGTGCCATGAGATGACTTGGTACCAGATGCTAGTGTGCCTTAAAAAAATATGTTTCTGAGCAGAGAGGTACTACCTGCTATGCCTTGATCAGAGCTGTCTATGCCTTAGAAACTGAAGGAGGACATACAAATGCCTCAGTCCATTTAGGCCTACTTTCTACTGACTAGTGGAAGTAAGTATGTGGGGAAAACATGGCAGCATGACACAGTGGGTGGACCTGTGGATGTGGAAGCAAATGTCGAAGAGAATATCAAGTCTTGTTATTGCTTGTTTGAAATTGGGTTGCTATCAGTTCCCTTGGCTCTAACTGGGAGAGTATTACTGGTCCATTAGACAAATGTTTTCTGGGCATAGAGGCACTTTTTTGTTCTTCCCAGATGGAGTTGCTGAATGCAGAGTTCCTTTAGTGGTGACATCTCAGTAGCCAGGGACAGAAATCAAATATCTGGGACGCCTGGGTAGCTCAGTTGGTTAAGCTGCTGCCTTCGGCTCAGGTCATGATCCCAGCGTCCTGGGATCGAGTCCCACATCGGGCTCCTTGCTCAGCAAGGAGCTTGCTTCTCCCTCTGCCTCTGCCTTCCACTCTGTCTGCCTGTGCTCGCTCTCGCTCGCTCTCTCTCTGACAAATAAATAAATAAAATCTTAAAAAAAAAAAAAAAGAAATCAAATATCTTTTTTTTTTTTGAAGATTTTATTTATTTATTTGACAGAAAGAGATCACAAGTAGGCAGAGAGGCAGGCAGAGAGAGAGGGGGAAGCAGGTTCCCCGCAGAGCAGAGAGGCCCACTCAGGGCTTGATCCCACAACCCTGAGATCATGACCTGAGCCGAAGGTAGAAGCTTAACCCCCTGAGCCACCCAGAAATCAAATATCTTATCTTGATAAGTATTTTATCAAGTGTCTTATCAAATATGGGTAAGAACTGAATGAACTGGAGAAGTTTAGCCTGGAGGAGAATGAATATAAGGGATTAATAGGGCATCTCTCTTCAAAAAGCTAGAAGATTGGCACATAGAAAGCAGAATACATTTATATAAATTTCTGTTGAAGACAGTATTAAGACCACTGGATCAAAGTTACAGAAAGATGGATTTTTAGCTCTTTCTAGAAAGGGACCTGGTAACTAGAGCTGGCTTCTTCTGTTCAAAAGTAGTTAGCATGAGTTACTTCTTAGCGGGCTGTCAAAAGAATTCCTGATTGAGACGAAGTTTGAACTAACTTACCTAAGGATCCTGCTTTTGTAAAGACTACATCTCATATTTTTCATGTGTTGTAATACCTATGAAAAGAAGTGACTTGCCCTAGATTCTTGCTTAAACCAATTTTAGCTCATTTCTATTACTTACAACTCAAAAGTATAATTTTTCTTTAAGAATATAAGGGACCTCTCAGAATTCAAGGAATAATTGTGCAGCTAGCCTCAGAAAGAAAGAACTAAGTTAGCTGGGAGAAACTCAGCTGAACCTTTGTTTTAATACTCTGCCCCACTGACTTGTTTAGATTCCAGATACCAGTTTTTGTGCTTCTAATTTCAAATTTTCATATGAGATGCTCTCATTGCCTTTGTTTGAATCATGAGTTTACCCTTGATCCAATCAGCTATAGACAAGGAGAAAAGGTCATATGTAATAGAAATGAGATTAAAATAGTGGCAGGCCCAGGCTTTCTTCTCTGTACTGTGGTCAGTAACTCTAAGAAGGGAGACGGAGGAAGTCATGGGCTAGACATTCCCTGAAATATTTATTTCATTTTCAGAAATGTCAGTGGTAGAAGTAAAGCCAGAATTTGGGCTGTTTGAATCTGTTTTGGGCAACTGGTATTTATTATGTAACTATCACATGCAAAGCGCCATGCTGGGTGATGGGCAGAATGTAGAATACAAGACATGGTTCCTGGCCTCAGGGTACTTGTAAACACTCTGTCCACTAGACTGTTCATTATTTAATAGGTTATCTTGTTTAGGTTTCACTCTGGGAGGACTAACTGACTGATTATGTAGAAGCTCTATATAAACTTGAAATGTTTCAAGTTGTATATTTTTCTAAGTGTCCACACATGTACTATTTGTATAGACCAATGCTGAAAGACTATCTTAAACTCAAATTGCAAAAACAAGCAAAATGCCCAATCCTTTTCCCCCAAATATATGAGCTGTATGTCTTATACTACTAGGAATATATCACGTTAAAATATATCACATTTTACATGTACATAAGGTGGAAGATAACCAGTGTTTTAAGTGTCTGTGAGCTACCCAGTATGCTAGATATGATGTACAGATATTAAAGAAGCATTTTGCATATTTTAATCTTTCATTATTCAAATGATATATGTATATTTTTAATTGAATGACTAAGAATATTTTATTATAATATAAATATATAGTATAAAGACAGGTTGTCTGTATTTAAGCTGCATTTAGGTTGCAGTGTTTGAAGGGTGTCATTTTTGGTTTATATTAAGCTCTTACTCTTTCTACTAAGGGAAGAGTTTATCAACAAAACATGATAAAGTAAAAATAATATGATGTATATCTCAGGTTCTAGGCCTTTAGTATTTTTTTTTTCCAAAGTAAAGATGAACAAGGTTGTCTCAGTGGAATATCATATTTAAAACCTTATGAAGATAATTAGTAGCTGACTTAGCAAATTGTTTGGATGTTTTCTAAGAGATCAACTTTACCTGTAATACAGAGATATTTGATTTCTACTTGAGTAGGTCATTGGTATATTTAACTATGACTTGTTTTATTTAAAATCCTGAATTTATTTTAAATGGCTATCCAAATTTTCATGCCAGAAAGGAGTGAACATAACCTTGCTTTTGGAATCTTTATGGTCTTAGGATCTAACCACCTTTGCCATGGATGTTTCTCAGAGCCCATTTTTTCCAAATAATCATTTTCTTTTTTAGAGTCTAGTATCCATTTTAATTCATTTGTTTTCCATTGTTCACATGATAACGTTTCACTCTGCCAGCCTGATTTCAGGAAAGGAGCACCTAGGGTATATGTCCAATCAAAACTTCTGTAGGCAAATTATTGCTTACTCTACTTTTAAAGTTTCATGTGATCTTTACCATTATGCTTAAATTGTAGTCATATTCTGCTTAGAAGCTTATGGTTCAATTGATTTTCATAATATTTGTGGCCTTTTAAAAAATGTACATCACCTCTCAGAGATCTTAAACTCTACTTGAGAACAATATTTAGCATTTACTTCTGCCCAAACTCTGATATGTTTGAGCAAGCCGAGGATACCGTCGTCGTACCTTTCCCTTCATTATTAGTTGTAGCGCATATCACTGGCAGTATAAACTAATATTTTAGAATTAGAGTGAGCCTGCCTGTCTCAAGGAAATCTATATATTTTAGTTGATTTTTCATTGCTGCTGCACTCAGTGTCCTGTGAATTAAAAAACATTGAAAGACAAAAGACAAAATATTTTTAAAGTGCATATTTTTTCTCACTCTATATGATATCGGGCTGCATCTAAGCCACCTATTTTAAAACAAATTTTTTGCATTCCTCTCTGTTTCCAAAAAGATTTCCAGTATGTTCCCTCCCTCACGCCTCCTCTGCCCCCACAAACACATGTGCGTGCACTCACATGTAACTCTTGGAAATTGAAGACCATGTCTTTTCCCCTTTCTCCCCCATGTTTCACACCTGCCTAAAATTATATTCTGTATATGTGAAAATGATAATTATATATAATGGTAGGTACTAGATAGTTCAAAAATTTCCTGAAGAACAGATAGGAAGAACAAATGAGGTCCTAATGTGATAAGGTAAGATTAGAACAGAAGATTATGACATCAAGAGACTAGCTTAGTGTTCTTACTCAGTCATTACTTTGGTAGACCTGTAAACTTGCCCCCACATTGTTACTCTTCTGTTTCATGTCTTGATTTTCCTATTGCAAAATGAGAATAGAAGCAGTTGTTTCCCATTTACTTCATGGAGAATTTAAGAATGGGCTAGTGTTTATTGTATGTATAAACTTAATCTCATTTGTATATTTTCTCTCCATACTTCTGATTCCATAATGTCCAATTGTGTGTGTGTGTGTGTGTGTGTGTAGATTTTCTATTCTTTTATTTACATTCTTTTCCTTTCCTGGGATTTTTCAAAATCAAAGCATGTTAATCACATTCCATAATGCACTTGAGTACTCAAGATACTTTTCAGATATGGGCAAATGTTTGAATAGCTGCATTTGTTTTGAGTGTCCATCAAAACCTAGGCTCCAGACTACTGAAGAGGGTACCAAAAAGGGGTGTTCCCAGTCTGAAGTGCAGATAGCTCAAGGTCAGTGTTTCAGCCTTTTTTTGAAAACCTCTCTCTGGTCTGCTCAAATTCCTTCTTTTCTTTTAATCTAAATGATAATTTATGAAATAATGTCATCACTGAGAATTGAATTTGGTGGTCTCTTTAGGAGGATTAAAAAAATCCAATTTTTCAGCTGAAGAACAGGTATTTACCACAATACTTTATATATATATATATATATATATATATATATATATATATATATATTTGTGTGTAGTCTGATACTGATTGAGAAAAGAAAAATAGTTTAGTAGTCAATATCTGGTGTCACCATTAATTATAGATAAACTAGTAATATTTAAATGTCAACATAAGAGAAAAAAAAGGAGGACATCGGAACTTGGACACAAACTATTCATTGATAGAATTTTGCAGAAGTTCAGAGCCAAAGTAATGCCTAACTATTTATAAGGCTGTGCAGGAAACCTGGCCCTGGTATGATTTACGAAGTCCAGTGAGAACAAGCACTTAGTTGAAGCCCAAAGAAAAAATTACCTTGTCCTGATAGCTTTTAAAGTCAGGAGTTAACAGTTAAAGTCTCTGTTACTTTAATATGGCTCTTAAACAGAACTTAAAAATTTTTGTCCTATAATGAGATGCCTAAAGGATGTAACTGTTAAAAAAAAGTAAAAAAATAAAAAGAAAATAAAGGATGTAATTGTTTAGTGCTGTTTGAGTACTAAAGAGAGTGTTCAGAGATCAAAGGGTTTGAGTTGGCATATTTGATACTGGGGGTGTTTTTTAATTTAATTTTATTTTTTCTCTTCGGTCAGAAGGTGGCCAAAGAGTCAAATGCTTCTTAAGTCTGCTCCTAGAATGTGTGGGCAGAGCTATGGTCCTAGCTTGGAAGAGCAATGCTCAACTTTCTCTTAGCTATGGCCTTGGGACATGTGTCCAGGTCACACAGTCATATCATTAAATGATACAGGTGTTGTTTAGAAAGAGAGGAGCTAGCACAGAATCTTATTTTCTGGCATTTAAAGTTGGAACCACCTGTGTCAAAACTTACTTCTGTATTTATATGTATTTCCTAATGACAGACAAATAAATTAAACAAAAAAATCTACTTTTTCCCCTTATTCAGAATTAAGGAAAATAAGTTTGATCAGGAGTCATTAATTAAACCTTAATGCTTCCTCTTTTTCATTGCAAGTCCTATACTGGTTTGAAGAGAAAGTTATTGAGGAAAAAGTTGCCATAGAGGATTTTTTTTTTTTGAAGATAATTATTGTTTTGTTAGGAGCTCTTACCACTGCCATGTTAGTGGAATGTTGGGACACACATTGTGATCTACTCATTAACAGAAGCCACTGACTTAGGGAATGATAAGTAATTTCACACCCTAATGAATGATTATGGAATGTTTTGGCAAATAAGATTTTTTATAAACTTTTATTTATTTATTTACTTAATTATTTTTAAAGATTTTATATATTTATTTGACAGAGAGAGAGAACAAAGCAGGGGGAATGGGAGAGGGAAAAGCAGGCTTCCGGCAGAGCAGGGAGCCCAACGCAGGTCTCAATCCCAACCTGAGCCGAAGGCAGATTAACGACTGAGCCACCCACGCACCCCGCAAGTAAGATGTTTTTAAATTTCAGTTTTATTTATTTTGCAATAGGAAACATTCACTTAGTTCAAAATCTATGGGCACAGAGCAGTATATAGGAAGAAGTCTTTCACTCATTCTTTTTCCCAAACCACCATATTAGCCTCCTTGAAACCCAGTTCCTGCTATTAGCTTCTGTTTCCATAAATATTTTATGTACAATTAAGGAAAAAAGTTTTTTGAAGAGTCATTAATTAAACCTTAATGCTGCCTCTTTGTCATTGCAAGTCCTATACTGATTTGAAGAGAGTTATTGAATGTATGTTTATATATGTGTATGTGTATGATATATATTATATATACACATATATACACATATACGTATATGTGTATATATAATATATACATACAAAAACAAAATAATTTTCCATCTTACACAAATGGTTACCACTACTTATTACTATTGTATGTTTTATTTTCATTTAATAATATAACTTTAAAATCATTCTATGTTGGTACATAAAAAACTTCCTTATTGTTGTGGTCTCATGGTATGTATTGTTTGGGTCATATGGTAGATCACAATTTCTTTTAACTAGACCCTTACTAATGGACACATAGGTTGTTGCCAATCTTTTATTTTCATTAACAATGATTAATGTTACTTTATGCTTATCTTTCATTTTCAAATTCATTTCCTGCTTTAGTCAGGACCTGGATATTGGGACTAATGGAGATCTATCTATTCTGACACATCTTCGGTGTTTGTGTATAGACTTCTGGGTACATGTACACACTACTAAACTATCTAGTTCTAGTCTCTTTTCCCAAGGTACTCACCTAAAGTAAAAGCTATTGGTTGGGATTCTTATGTCGTACAAGTGCTGGGTCATAGCTTCTGTTGGCAAACTAAAGAGTTGCAATTACTAACCTGTGATTTTTACTATTATGACATATACAGTGTTTCAGTTAGATGAGACAGTCATTATTTGGTGACACTGAAGTCATGTTAATGAAAAATGCATCATTGATAAAGTAGTGTTAAGAAAGTGGGAACCATCTAAGCTCTTAGTGTGAGATGAGTATAGATAATCAAAACAATTTCAGGGCGCCTGGGTGGCTCAGTGGGTTAAGCCGCTGCCTTCAGCTCAGGTCATGATCTCAGGGTCCTGGGATCGAGCCCCGCATCGGGCTCTCTGCTCAGCAGGGAGCCTGCTTCCCTCTCTCTCTCTCTGCCTGCCTCTCTGTCTACTTGTGATCTCTCTCTGTCAAATAAATAAATAAAAATAAAAAAAAAAAAAAAAAAAAAAAACAATTTCAGCCTACATCATGTCACTCTCTTCAAGCCACAGCTGGTACATTTGATGATCAAGAACTCCTAAAGTCGTAATCAGATACAGTAATTACACAACAAAATCATTGAGCATGTTTGTTCACATATATAGTAGGTTATGCTAAATTTTCACTGAGTTATATGAAGCACAAAAAAAGAATATTATCATAGCAAACAAAGGAGGTTTTCATATTTGATCACTGTAGTATTTATTTTCCCCAAGTTTTTCACTCAATGAATTATAACTGCTGGTCTCTGAGCTTACTCTGATTTTCTGCAGCAAACACCATTGCTTAAAAGTGTGATATCTGTGAAGGACAGTAAGTAGAAAAAAAGCCATTAGAATTGTTCTATATTGCCATTGTTTTAATGGCTATTTGGTTAAGTAGAAATGGAGACTATTTATTTCTTGATTGTCAAAAAATGTTTCCATTCATGCAAATAAAGCATCTTGATTCAGATTTTTTGTTTTTATCTTTGTTCTCTAAAAGAAATATGAAGATGTCTACTTATTTTTTTATCTTAGGAAGAGGAAGCAAATCAACTAATACAATGGACAATAAAACATATTTCCCAGGGTGCCTGGGTGGCTTAGTCAGTTAAACATCTGCTTCGGCTCAGGTCATGATCCCAGGGTCCTGGTCCAGGGACAGAGCCCCACATAAGGCTCACCACTCAGTCGGGCATCTGCTTCTCCTTCTCCCTCTTATGCTGCTCTCTCTCTCGTCAGATAAATAGATAAAATCTTTTAAAAAAGATGAGATACTTTCCAACCATGTTATGGTTAGTTGAATAGAGTGGAGAAGATAGAGGTGGTAGTGAGAGAGAAACAATCTTATTTCTCAGAGCTATGGAAAGGAATAATAAAACATTATGTGCATAGGGGGTGTTTTGTTATTCTATTTTGGTCGCTTTTATTCTGAGTAGATAAAGGACTCTTAAATAAAGAAATGAATACATGTTTTTTTTTTTTAATTTTTTATTTAAATTCCAGTAATTCAACTATATATATATACAACACCCAGTGCTCATCATAACAAATGCCCTCCTCAATCCTTATCACCTATTTAGCCCATCCCCCCACCCATTTTCCCTCTGGTAGCCAACAGTTTGTTCTTTTAGTTAAGAGTCTATTTCTTGGTTTTCCTCCCCCTCCTCATATTTGTTTGTTTTGTTTTGTTTTGTAAATTCCACACATGAGTGAAATCATACAGTATTTGTCTTTCTCTGACTGACTTATTTTGCTTAGCATAATACTGTCAAGCTCCAGCCATGTTGTTGCAAATGATGTGATTTCATTCTTTTTTATGGCTTAGTAATATTCCTCTGTGTGTGTCTCTGTGTGTGTGTGTGTCTGTGTGTATTCCACTGTAATGGCTGAGTAATATTCATTATGTATATATACACACACCACATCTTCTTTATTTGTTCATCAACTGATAGACATTTGGGCTTTTCCCTTAATTGGGCTATTGTAGGTAATGCTGCTATAAACATCAAGGTGCATGTATCCCTTAGAATTAGTATTTTTGTATTCTTTGAGTAAACACCTAGTAGTATAATTACTAGATCATAGGGTAGGTCTATTTTTAACTTTATGAGTATCCTCCGTACAGTATCCTTGACTTCTATCCACTAGAAGCTGGTACCAATACCCCTAGGGGGACAAAAATGTCCTCAACTGAGAGTCAGTAACGCAGGCATACACAGTGATCCTACAGAACAGGTTTAAATATGGATCCCAACAATATTCAGTAGTCTTAGGCACTTCCCTAGTTTTTGTGATCTGGAGCAGCAAAGCAACACAAAGGCACACATTTGGGGGCAATATATTTTTTTAAGGCCACCACTCAATTTTGGGGAAATTCCTTAAGAATCATTAAAGCTAGCCTTTGAGCTCTGAATTGGTTGGTTGATCGATCAGTTGATTGATTCATTCACTTAACAAAATATTTTAAGTTCCTGCTATAGGCCAGTCTCAGTGTCAGTGACCTGTGTTGTTACGTTGTTTTTTTTGTCTGTATGTAGTGAATTGGCAGGAAATAAGCCTGCAGGTAGATCAGTGAAGAATCAGTTGGGTGTAATACAGATGAAAAATGGTGGTTGCCTGGATTTGGACAGTGACAGTAGGATGTGATAAGAGATTTTATAGACATTTAGAAGGTAGATACATTAGGATTTGGTAATTGATTGGAGCAAAGGAAGAGTCAAAAATAATTCCCAGGTTTCTGGCTTAGTTAAAAGAGTGAAGACTGGTAGGATTCATGAAGATGAGTAGAGTGGGACGAATGGGCCTTTTTTTGGGGGGGGAGGGCAGGTACTGATTTCAGTTTTTGATTTTTTCCTTTGGAGGTGCCTTTAAGATATTCAAGAAGATGAGCTAGACAATAAACTTGGGAATTGCAGGGATCATATCTGTTTTATTCCTTATTGTATCCTGTTCTTCAGATGGTGTCTACATTTCTAGGGAGAGAGGCCAGTTTAGACTGGATATATAGATTTGGTATTCTTCAGGAAATAGTTGGTTTGATTGAAACCAGGGAAGCAGATGAAATTATCTAGGGAGAATCCTTATAGCGAGAAGAGGGCCTAGCATAGCAACACACTGGGAGGTGTTTTCAGGAAACTGAGGAGGAGAGGCTGTGAAATTTGAGGAAAATCAGGAGTGTATGTTATATGGAACATATAACATATAACTTATAACAAAGGGAAGAGAGAATTTTGAAAAAGAATGGAGTATTTGATGGTTTTGAATTCAACTAAAAGGTCAAGGAAGATGAAGACTCATAAGATGACATTGGATTTTGCAACTGAAAAGCATTGTTGACTTCTTGAGAGCCTTTTTTGGTAGATTGATGGTGGCGGGAGTTCAATAAATTTGATTAAGTGGGAGATGAGTGAATGGAATCAACAAATGCAGGTCATGCTTTGGTGTATTTTGGCTATAAGGAAGAGAATAGACTGAAGATAGTATGTGAAGGACGTATGGGCTGGGGAAAGTCACGAGGGCATGGGCATGTTTAAATGTGGATAGGAAGGAGACTGGAGACATGGAGGTTGGTATAGGAGAGGAGAACCTGGGGATGGGAACAACTTCAGATGGGATGAGTCCAGGGAGAAAGACTGATCTTAGATAGCGGTACCCTTCAAACTGAAGGGTTATTGTTAGTGATAGAGAAGTCTTTCAAGGAATTCTACTTCTGGGGCTTCCCGAAGGTTCAGAGTGACAGAGACACCAAGAGACCTCTGACCTCCATTTCTGAATTCCCGAAGGGCTATTGATCCCTAAAGGCTGCATTCATTTGATGATTGTCTTTATCGTGGGTAGTAGGTATATGCTTGAATTGAACTCTGAACCTATGGGTTGGGTTAGGGTTTGGCGTCCAATTTTAATCTAAACAATCAGAGTATCAGGGTGTTCTGAGACCCTCTGGAAATTTATGCAGGTGTTGAAGTACAACCTAAAGGTCACCTATAGTCAGTCTATTTTAATTTGCAACTATGCCATTCTCATTAGGACTCTTCATTATTACTGATCTATATGATGATCGTTGATTGTAGAAAACTCAGTGTTATCCTAGTATTAAACTTAAATTTTACTGTTCAAATATTAAAGGGCTGATGATAGTTCACATTCTTCTATGGCTTAATAGAGGATAGTCTTTGGAGCCAGAAAAAAACGAGATTCAAATCCTGGCTCCATCACTCAGTAAGCTCATGTGGCCTTGAGCATATCATTTAGTGTTTAATATCCTCATGGGGATACTTGATAATATCTAACTTGCATTATGGTTATAAAGATTAGAGGTCATGCTTATATGCCACACATTATTGATATTAATAAATAGGAGCAGATATTATTGTTAATTACATAAAAATAATTTATTATTTATTATTGTAAGACCCTTAGTGCACTTACTTTGAATTAATTTTAGAATACCAAATCAAAATTGAGGATTTTTTTTTCTCCATGGGTCTAAGAGAGATTAATGGTGATGTCCATGGTATAAGTTTTGGTAGTCACCAAAGTCTTGGGATAATTCTGGGCCAGTTAAAAACATCTTTTGTTGGCCTACATGTCATCATAGTAGTTAATGAGAAAAGAGGTAAAATTCTAGATTTTTAAGGCATAGGGAAGCAAATCAAATTTTACTAGATCCCTGTTATTTTCCATTAATGTAGATTAGTTAGAAGATACTACTTTTTTTACAGATTTAACTTCTCTCCAGTCTTTTTATTTTTTCTTTCTTCTCTTTAATAACTTCGTTTCCCCCTTCTTCCTTTTCTGCAGGTTATTGGGAACTTTCTGCCGTTGCAGCATTTGTTGCTTTCAGTCATGCCAGGAAAGCTGCTTTATACCAGGAAGTAGATGCTGTAGATTGTGTGCTTGTTGAGAGGGGAAGAGAGGGGAGAGAGTCGGGGCAGAGAAGGAAGGGAGAGATGGTGTCTAGGATGTTTGTGTTGGTGTTTTTCCCTCCTTGAGAGAAGCTTTGGGTGTGTTTGGTTCTGGCTTAGGTACACTATGGACCTTACTAGAGGAGGAGGCTGGGGAGGGGGAGAAGGCAATTAAAACCTTGAACAGTGTGAAGGCCCTTCTTAATTAAGTGGTAAGGATGGAAAAATAAAATACCTCAAGCTTTATTTCTGTTTTCCTTTTAAAGGTCTGCTGAGGGATCAGAGCTCATGTCCCTTAGAAAAGTTAAGTTTGTTCAATATAACAACTCAGGAGAAAGAAAAGTTTTTATGAACCTTTCAGATAAGTCATCTCTATTTGATTCCCTTGGCTCCTTTACCTATATATTCCTCCCCACCAGCACCATCATTTCCACACTGAAGCACCCAGGTCCCCGGAGTATTAATGGAGACAGTTCAAGTATCTGCTCCTTTTCCTTTGTTCTAGTTGCTTTTGGTCCTTGCTGGGAAATGCTCTGAAAACTGAACCAGCCACTGAGCACAAAGGCCGATGGTGTTGTCCCTCCTGGTAACGCACCGTGGGATTTGTTTCCACCTCTTGTTCATGACTCATTAGTCCCTAAGTGCAGAAAAGGTTGCTCCTGGAATAAAAGGAGTGGAACCAGCTTGGAGTCCTTTTTCGCCTTTTCCTGTGTTTTATTTGGGTGCACTCACAATTCTTCACCTTCATTAGTGAGCTGGCAGGGGGCTGGCACAGCGTGGAGAGTAGCTTTTGGTGGTTCCCTGGGGGTGTATCAGAGATCTCAGAACTCAATACCCTACCGTAAAAATACTGGACTTCAAATGACCTTTGGATGGAACAAAGCCATCCGTTCCAAGCCTGCTTGGGCCTCTCGGATTCCTGCCCTTGCCAAGAACCGGTCTCCGTCTCACTCCCTGCTCTTTTCCCTCCTGTGAATGTAGTACTTTTGGTAGTTTCTGTCTCAGGTCAGTGTTTCTGTGTGTGTGTGAAAAAGCAGGCTCTGGGCAAGTACCACTGTATTTATTTATTTATAAAATATTTTATTTATTCATCAGAGAGAGAGAGCGAGAGCAAGCACAACTAGGGAGAGCAGCAGGCAAAGTGAGAAGCAGGCTCCCTGCTGAGCAAGGAGCCTGATGTGGCACTTGATCCCAGGACTCTGGGGTCAGGACCTAAGCCGAAGGTAGATGCTCAACTGACTGAGCCACCCAGGCATCCCAAGGACCACTGTATTTAAAGCACACTTCAGGGCAGCGGTTTCTCTTGAGAGGCAGCAATTTTTTATGGGTTTTTATGCCCCAGGTGATATCATTTCAGGTTTATGTCTAATATTTGGGAAAGTACATAAAAAGTAGAGATGCTATAAAAAAAGTAGAGATGCATATTTATATTTAAAATTTTTCCTAATTTTCCCAAGTGACCAAATTATTGTCTTATTTAAAGCCCAGTCACCTGGAGAAATGTCTGACTCCAGAACCACGTGTGTGCACGAACTCAGTAATTGAGTGCGACACTAACATGACCAGTGTCCATCAAACCTCTCTTTAAAAAAAAAAAAAAAAAGATTTTATTTATTTATTTGACAGAGAGTGAGCACAAGTAGGCAGAGCAGGGAGAGGGAGAAGCAGAATCTTCACTGAGTGGGGAGCCTGATGTGCAGCTTGATCCCAGGACCATGACCTGAACCAAAGGCAGATGTTTAACGACTGACCCGTCCAGGTGCTCCCATCAAACCTTTCTTTAAAGCACTTGGAATACGGATAGCATTGTGTTTTGTGAAACTTAAGAGTTTATATGCCATAATTCTTGAGAACTGGTTACTCTACTTATTTAAGGCAGCAGGGCACTTTTGTCATTCAATGACCAATAAAACCTTAAAAAACTCAACTCTTTTTTAAATCTTTTTTTTTTTTTTTTTTTTTTTTTTAGTTTTTAAAAGATTATTTATTTATTTGACAGAGAAAGAATGGGGAGAAAACGCAACTTTCCTCCTTTGATTTGCTATCACACTGTAGCTACAATAACAGAGTAAGGTTTGTAGTTCTAATAAATTGTCCAAAAATTTTAAAAGTCTCCAAGTACATTGCTATTGTATTTAAATAATGTTCAGATTGTATGACATATTTAGGACCTTTGTAGATAGAGTATTTAGTTATTTAGGCAAGATTCCTTTAATTCTATAGGAAAATAATACACTGTGCAAATGTGAGTTGTTATTTTCGTTTTGTGCTTCAAGTTTGCTATCATGCTCTAACTTTTTTTTCTTTACAGAAAATTTATGATAGAATCTTTGCTTTATAAAAGTTATAGAGGGACGCTTAGGTAGCTTAGTCAGTTAAGCGTCTGCCTTTGGCTCATGTCATGATCCTGGGGTCTTAGGTTCAGGTTCCACATCAGGCTCCTTGCTCAGTGGGAGCCTACTTCTCCCTCTGCCTGCTGCTCTCCCTGCTTGTGCACACTCCCTCTCTCTGACAAATAAAATCTTTTTAAAAAATGTTATAGAGCTAATACATATATATTTTTTCATTTCTGGGTCTACACAATTTTGTATTGCATAAAATAAGTGAATTCTCTCTTCCTGCTACCATAAACACTGGTATGAAGGAACCTTTTGTTCTCTTGGGTATGTACTCAGGAGTAGGATTGCAGGGTCATCAAAAACACACATCCTGGGGTTGCCTGGGTGACTCATTCGGTTAAGCATCTGACTCTTGATTTTGGCTCAAGTCATGAACTCAGGGTCCTGGGATCGAGTCCCACATTAGGTTCTGCATCAGTGTGGAGTCTGCTTGGGATTCTCTCTTTTTCCCTCCCTTTGTCCCTCCCCCCTGCTTGTGCTCTGTCTCTCTAAAATAAACAAATAAAAATCTTTAAAAGAGCACACATTCTGAAAGTCACCAAGTCCTGCCAGAATGCTTCCTGAAAAGCCTGTGGCCTCCATGTCCCACCAGCAGTAATTGAATGCTCCTGTTTCCCCCACATCTTTGCTGACATTTTATATATTTAGACTTTTCATTTTTCTAAACCTATGGATATAAAGAGATACTTCATCTTAATTTGCACTTCTTCAATTATCTGTGAAGTTTAGTCTCTATATACTAGTTATTTGACTTTGTGCTATTGTGAGTTAAGACTTTGTGTTGATGTAGACCTTAATTTTGAATTCATCAGATATATCTCTTCTCCAACCTTTTTTATTTTATTATTATTTTTTAAACCTTGGAGTTATGCTTTTAGATTCCAGGGCCGTGGGGTTACTCTCTGATCTGACATTTTTTTGTTAGCCACCTATTTTTTTTTTTTAAGATTATGTTTATTTATTTGAGAGAGAGAACATGAGTGGGGGAAGAGGCAGAAGGAGAGAATATCCAAGCAGACTCTGGCTGAGCATGGAGCTGACACAGAGCTCTATCTCATGACCCTGAGATCAGGACGTGAGCCAAAAAACAAGAGTCTGACACTTAACCGACTGAGCCACCCAGGTGCCCCACTGTTAGCCACCTTTACATTTAAGTTTCAGTTTATCTAGATGTCACATTTAGATATATTAGCATTGTTTGAGGTAACAGATTCGTTATTTGTAATACGATGCAACAGATTAGTACGGACTAAAAGACCATGCTGCATCATGGGTACAGTTTGAAAAGAGGATTTAATGAGAAAGGAGAGAAGTCTATGCATAGCATGTTGCCATTGATGAAAAATTTAACACACAAAACGACACTTTACATCTTTCATATAAACTTTCCATATCCAAAGACAGATGCCAGACAATTAAGTAATTCTTAGGTAGAAGGAGGAGAGAATGGGGATTGGAGATAAAGAGGAAAAAAAAACCCACTTACATAAATAAACCAAGAGAGGGGCCTTCCACACGCTGATAGTCATAGTGTACTCTGGGCTGAGAGGAATGATTAACCAGTAGTCCAGGGATAGGTGAATATGATTTAGAAGAGGTGATGGGAAAATAGGTTAGGCAAAAATGGTTAATTGAAGGAAAACAGAAATAAAATATTTAAGTGTTGTGATTCATAAGCAAGATGCCTGTAAGGAAGAAAAATGCCTCTAGGTAACTATGCCTGGTTGCGCTGTTTTGGTTTTTAAAGTTTTTGTGGGAGAAACAGGAACTTCTCTTTTTTTTCCTGAGGTGACAATATCTATAATAAGGAAAGCAGATGTTACTTTTCAAGTGCATGTGTACACCTGCCACAAGACAAAATGAGTGGCTACTATTGAGAACAGGCTCTGGTTGTCTTTTATGTTGCTTGTTAAATTAAAACTCTTTCCCTGGCAAGTATAGGTTTGTAATTAAGTCATTTATCTTGTATGCTTTGGGCTGTATCTTAAATTTGATGATACACAGAGGTGATATGTGGGTGCTTATTACTTATAAAGTAGATGGGTGAGTTATTTTATTGGCCTTTGTCATTTGATGTGTGGGTTCTTCTTATTCATAACGAACATTGAATGTTGACTAACTGTATGCAACTGAAGGGAGCAAAGAAGATCGTGGTCTAGAACTGTGTTCTCAACTTATTTTCAACCAACACTCTTGGAGAACATGATATACTCCCATTAGTAGAAATGGCACTCTTTTGGCACCAAACTCAGTTAGTTACAGTATGAAGGAGTCTTTCCCTGCCCGATACAGATTCTGTATTTCCTTCCCCTCACTATCACATGTACTGTTTTTTGCTGTACTTAGTTCTCTTGGTATTTTGCTCCACACCCCCTCATTTATCTTATGTCCACTTATTCAACACTATACTAACACTTTATATTTATAATCTCATTTATTCCTCATTACAACCTGCGTATTATAGATAAAGGAAACAGACTCTGAAAGGTTTAGTGATTATTCTTGGGCTATACAGCTGTAAGTAACAGAATCAGGTTTTGAAGCCAAACATAACTCCAAAGCTTATTTTTGTCCTTCCTGATTACACTGTATTTTTCATGGCCTATCTTCTAAAAAGTCCATATTTGCATAGAATGTGATGTCTTCATTAGATTTCTTAATTTTTTTTTAAGATTTTATTAATTTATTTGGCAGACAGAGATCACAAGTAGGCAGAGAGGCAGGCAGAGAGAGAGGAGGAAGCAGGCACCCCGTGGAGCAGAGAGCCCAATGTGGGGCTCAATCCCAGGACCCTGGGATCATGACCAGAGCTGAAGGCAGAGGCTTTAACCCACTGAGCCACCCAGGTGCCCCAGACTCCTTAATTTTTTAAGAGGACTTTAACCCTACCCTCTGTTACAGCTATTGCTAAAGGATGTGGTGCTTCTAAGTTACACCACAAAAAAAAAATCTGTGTTTAGGTTTCTTTTAGAGATTAGAATTTTTTAAAAAAAAATTAAGATTTTATTTTTATTTATTTGAGATCAAGAGAGAGAGATAGAGAGAGTGATCGTGGGCAGGGGGCAGAGGGAGAAGCAGGCTCCCTGCTGAGCAGGGAAACTGATGCCAGGCTCCATCTGGGGACCCTGGGATCATGACCTGAGCCAAAGGCAGACTCATAACTGACGGAGCCACCCAGGCACCCTGAGATTAGAATTTTAAATTCTCTGTTGTCCAGTTGCTCAAAAACCTACTTCTGAGAAATGATATTTCTAGAATAGCAGTGTTAAGTTACTGGCCTTTAATGATGGATGTTACAGCAAATAGCTACATGAAGTTCGCTCTACTGTCTGTGAGTTTTTAATGAGAAGGCCACTTATTATACCAAGTGGCATCATCTCTGAGATGATCTGGAGATGACATTCTTCTCAGATCTCAGAGTTTGGAAGCACTGACTCATTTTCTTAAAAATCATGTGGCTCTTATGAATCTTACACTTGTTTGTACTTTCTTCTTTACTTTAGTTACTAGGAAGGTGAGGGCCAAATTTGCGGAGCATCTCTAATGGCTGTGGAGGAATAGCAGTATACATTTGTGCACTGGTCTTATTCCTAGCATTATTTTCCTTTCTATATGTTCTTCTTTGATCTTATGTTTCTTAATCTTTAAATTTTTTGCTTTGAATGTATTTGTACAAACTGTGGCATATCCCTTTGCTGATGATGAATATAAATGTACAAATAGCGCATCTAAGATCAGCTGAAGCTTTCCCGGCCTGATAGTTAAATCACCTTCCTGCTACGAATGTCAAGGACACATGTTCATTTTCCTCATTGGTTTTCCTCCTTTCTTTCATCTCCTTCGAATTTTCCATCATTTATTATGGATTTCTCTCTTGATAAACATATTAGTAGCATGCTTTCCATTGTTGAGTGTGAACATCCAGAGTTATTTTTCTGAAAAATTAGTCTTTTAATGTATATTTCTCCAAGTTCAACTTTTAGTAAAGGTATACATTTAATTTTTATGAAAACATAAAGACATTTAACTAATCTGACTGCTTTCCTGAGGATAAGAAGAGGGAAATTTGGAATCTCAGGGGGGTGCCATTATAAAAGTTTTTGAGAGTTTACATAGTTACATAGAACAGAAGGCTTTTTTCAGCCTCCTCAGGAAGATCAGAATCCTTCATGTTCTCATGAAAGTAATGAATATCCAGTTGCCTCAAGGCCATCTCTAATTCAATGTTCAACTAGTACTTCAAATCATTTGAAACTTCCCATATAACTTTCCCCCCAAATAAAGTTACCACCACACTTTTCCTACCCCGTTTCCTACTCCACTTCTTATTTTGATGAGTGGCGCTGCTCTGCCCCCCTAGTTACCTGAACCACACACGTGGCTGTCATTAGACGTCCCTATCAATCGCCCTGTTCTTTATGTTTTACCTACTCCACAGCTTTGAAGCTGGCCCTTTTCCATTCCCATTACTCTTTCCTGTTCTGAGAGCCTTGCACCTAGCCTTGCCTAAGCAGGCACTCAGATTCCTGAAGAAATTCTTGAAGAAATGAATGAATGGATGTTGGGATGGGTTGTCTTAGTTTCACTGCTTCTCTCTGGACTTCCTGCTTCACTTCTGTCTCCTGATGTTGTCAGTGGGCTATTCCTAAGATGTAAGTCCGATCCTGTCATACCTTGGCTTGGAACCTTCAGTGGCTCCTTCCACCTTTCAGGATTAACTTTAGTTTTGGCCCTTCATGCTAAGTAAGCCCCTGCATCGTGCTGGTCTTACCTCCTGCCTTTTCTCTCTGCTGACATGTGGTTTCATCTTAAGGCTATGTGCTCTGTGTCCCCCCACGTGCTATTTACTTGCAGAACCTAACTGTAGCATCACTGGGAAAGCATGACAACTCTGCTGTCTGAGTTAGATGCCTTTTTTCCTTGCTCACATATCTCTTATACACAGTGTCATGACACATCCCCTATTAAATGGTTATCATGACTTTCTTATAGAGGGGCCTAATCTTAACACAGGTTCTTTACTCCTAGCCAGTGTCCAGCATTTAGTGAATAGCCAGTAATTATTGGCGGGCTGACTGAATATGAAATAGAGTAAGTCTGTAGGTTGTAATCCAGTCTAATTGTTTGTTCATTCGGTAACTATTTATTGAGTACTTACTATGTGCCAGATATTGTTTGAGAGGCTGGGGATCTTACAGTGAACAAGAACAGTACCTACCAGACAATTAAAAAGCAAGCACATAAATACACGGTGTTTGTAGTAAATATTGTAAGGGAAACGAAGAAGAATAAGGAGGTCCTAGAATACAGAGTCAAGCAAGGCATGTTTAAAGAGGAAACCTTTGAGCAGAGACCTGAATGAAGCGAGAGAGGAGCCTTGGGGCCGTGGTGTTGTTACTGGGGGGAGGGCGGGTGGTTCTGGGCAGAGAGGATGACATTTCTGAACATCTGTTACGTACCAGGCCTGTTCTAGACACCTTGGAGACGGCAGTGAAAAGACTGTTAAACATCAGCATTGTTTATTGTTTAATTATGTAGTCTGTTATCTTTCGATAATTTGTATAATACTTTTAATGGTTTGGTTTTCCGAAACTGAAAAATCCCAACATGGGAAAGTCCCCTTGTTCTCCTCAATGGCTTGTCACTTCTTTATCCTTTTTCTGGGAGGACAACTCATAGATTTTTATTGTTCAGAGTCTCCTAACTCAGTAGGATACTGACTGATTTAGAGGACAGATTCTCCAATCTCTCCGTATTTAATTGTGGTGGTCAAAGATGTGTGAAAGCATCTTAGGTCTTTATGCCTTTGAATTGATCGAGGTTGTGGATGTATATAAAATTCCGTTATTGTAACTGGATAGAGATACTACCGTTTTCTTTCACCAGACCCCCAATCTAGTCTGCAACCCTGGATAAACCTGCTTAAACCCTTTCGCCTGAGTAAGACAAGAAATCATAATTGTGACTGCTGTTCTTGCTCTGTCACCTGCTTAGTACATAAATTAAGTCTGCTTTGTGGCAGTTCCCCCATATGCAAGCAGGGCACCCTTCCAGTTAAGTTGTAAAAATCTGTGTTTAAGTAAGCCCCATTCCCTTGAAGAACAGGAGCTACAGAAATGTTGAGTCCAAAGAGAAAAACAAGAAAGAACATTCTTAAGAAAACTGTGTCAATTTGCAAATTCGTTGTCCTCTTGTGGCAGCTGACAGGTGGAGTGACAACCCAACCAAATAACACTAGAGCCATTGTTGTAGGAGGGAACTTAATATTGTTATTGTTCTGCTTAAATGAAGTTTGTATGAGACCATGCCAGCTCTTGTATTGAGAAAACCCAATCGGGCGGAAGAGTTTTTGGTTTCTGCCTTTAGAGCTGCCCAGCAACTCAGGGAAACCGATTAAATCTGGAAGGTGGCAGCTCACTCGACAGGCTTCTTCAGGCACCTTTGAGGAGAATCAAAGATAAATAAATACCACATTTTATGAGGGGAGTATGGGGTGAGAGGGAGTGCCTGGACAGGAGTTAAAATTTCAAAGGGTGGGGGAAGTTCTTGCTGACTTTCTTCCCTGGTCAGGCTCTTGTCTCATGACCTCGTTCATGCTTGGATTAGAGCTGGCCCTTGTAAACATATGTGAGTTTGATAGGAAAAGGAGGAGATAGAAGTGTTTTGCAACGACCTCAACTGTAGAGGAGAATGATCAAATACAAATGTCTTTATTGGAAAAAAAAAATGGCTTTTCAAACTATTTTATAAATCATATTGGATACTTATTTGCCTATGGAACATGTGAAACTCTGGTCTGTTGTACGAAGTTTAATTCTGAAAGTCTAAAGGTTTATGGCTCCTGTTCCAAGGCTGGTAAACTACTGTGGTACTTAGTTCCTCTATTTACTCAGTGTAGGCACTGGGCTCTCGTCCCTCCATTGTGCCTTACTTATTTTTTCCTAATATTTATGAATAATTTTAATGTGAGATGACCTGCGTCAAAGGGTCTATGGATATTTAATTAGCTAAAAATAATTCATTATTTTTCATAAACTTCTAGAGCTTTGGAGATCATTTGACCCATGCCTACCACTTTACAAAGAGTGAACTGAGCCCAGAAAGGGTCAGTGGCTTCCTTAGGGCATTCTGCTAGCAAAGAGATATGCAGGGTCTCTGCTCAGATCCTGACCCCCATCAGAACTCTTTTTTTCCTATATTGATGCATATCTTTTGAGCTGTTTAGGGTTCAGTGTTACACTCAGGGGAGAGAACTATAGCATCTTATTTTATTGACTTATAAAGAATAATTCATAAAACAATTAAATGAATTCCTTGTATAATTCAGAACCTCGTGTGAATCAACCTAATAGTGTCAATCTCTATTTCCAGCAAACTTTTTAGGAGAGCAACTAGGATGTAAATGACCACATTGGGTTTCAATCTGTTGAGTTTTTCTTCCTGCCATGGAGAATATGGTGATTAAAAAAATACAAGTAGCCCCGAGTTAGGCAACCAGGAGGTGAAGAACAAAAGCAAGAAAAGATACTTGGTTATCAGATGCCAATCACTGAGATTCTAAACTATTCCTCCTATGAATACAGTGTGGGTTTCTAGGACTGCTATTTTACAATGTTTTATGTCTTCATCCCCAACCTGTAGTAACTCTTTGTTTTATTTTCTCCAAGGTACGTGGTGCATGGTTAATTTAAAATTTTTAGTACCAGTTGAGGAAGGGAAGCTTTTCTAGATCCTTAGAGGACAGGCTGAAGGAAGGGTCCTTGCCCCAACTAGGATAAAGGAGAAGAAAATATATTACTGACTTCTGACAAATAACTTCAGATAAGGAGCAAACAAATTTTTAGAAAGCAGTTAATTAAAGGCATTAGTATCAAATAACTTCTCAAAAGAAAGATGCTTTGTGGTTGAAAAATACAATTAATTACAACTAAAAATACAGGGACATTTTGCAAGTTCAGTATATTTTGTACCCCCTCAGAAGCAGGAGTTTGCATTTGTTGGTATTGGTTGTCAGTACTAGTTGTTGGTGCTAGTGGTAGGTACTAGTTGTCGCTTGTCGGGCCCATCCTCTTTTTGTCTTTGTTTTAGAAACTGGAACTCACGCAGTCCCAGTTTTCAGAAGGGCTGAGGTAACCTCCTTCAGTGTGACAATAGGACTGTTTATGTTGGAGACAAATCCCAGAAACTCAAGGTAACAACATACACAGGGTGAGAGAGTGTATCCGGGAGATTTTTATTTGGCATTTTTACTGCTAACAATCTACAGAAGTTTTAGTATTTAGTGCCAGGTCAGGCTTAAGGGGCAGTTTCTATTTCTGTGTGATTCTGAAGGGTTTAAAAGTCAACGACAAGATTATATAATAGAGGACAGAGATTCTGGCTTCTATAGAACCTTGCAAAGACATGAGGGAAGGTGCACAACTGGTTCTAGGCTCTTTGTTTTTTGTTTTGTTTTGTTTTTTTTAAATTAAAAGAAGTCGAAAAGCAGAGTAAGTTCTATGGTTCATTGAGCAAGACTTGTTTGTCCAAAGTCTCTGAAACCCATGCCTCTTCCCAAACCAGTACTAAATACTTTTGTATTCTGTACAATGAGCAAAGCAGGTAAACTGAGAAACAAAGCATTTAGAAGATAGGCTTGTGGTCACATAGTGTAGCCAAAACAGGATTATCTAATCTACCCACTTCACTGCATATTCAACCAGCATTCATTCAGTAAAGGACTTTTCATCTCGGCTGAGTCTTGCTCTAAACACAGGGGCTTTTGGAATAAGGTTTTAGACTGTTGACGTCTTGTCTCTGCTCACATACCGATTGGGTGAATACTGCCCCATGTGATTTTTCTAAGTGGATTACAAGGAATCCACCATATATCTCATTCACTCATGAAACCAAGAACTTGCTCTCTTGAGCTTCCTAATGAGATATCTTTATTCATTTATTACGCATGACAAAGGCTGGGGCCTGTCTGTTCTCTGAATTCTTTGGTGTTCAAGAAAAGCCAAATCCATCATTTTACTATGCTTGCATGGGAGTTAGCTAAATTTGTAAGGTTTGCACTTTATTTTAACTTGTTTACTTAAGACTACAGATGTGAATAGGGCTGTTGAGTCTGCCCAGGAGGCAGAAGTGTTGTTTTGGATGAAACTAAATGAAATACCCCTCTAGTACAGTGAAAGGTTAAAACTGTGGGAGAGACTAACAGTGTGTATCTTCTTCACTTTAAACACTTCAGAATTTTTTTTTTCCCAGTCAAGAAGGATGTTCTAAGGTCGATTAGGGGATAATAATATCTTTAAATTTATGCAGTGAACAAAATACCAGAACTTCCAAGTGGTCAATTAGGAATAGCTCTGGTTAAAACTAACTTTGGACAAGTTACTTTTAATTAACCGAATTTCAGTTTCCTGAACTATAAAATGAGATTGATAAATGCTTCCCAGGGTTGCTTCAAGCACCTAAATTCTCTGATTACTATATTATAGTGATATACTGATAATAAAATATTTAGATACATGTATAGTTTTATTTTATATTAAAGGAGATGGTTTGTAGTTGTCAATAGAATCGAAATTTTTTTTTGTGTATGTATGATTGAGTATACTTGCCTATGCATAGAAAATTTCAGGTTGTTAATAAGAAACAGTTAACAGTGGTTTCTTTGGGGAAGTAGGACAATGGGTCTGTAGAGAGGGAGAATTTTACATTCATTTAAACTTTAATTTATTAATTTTTTTACTAAGTCCATGCATTGCTTAAAAATGAAAAAAAATTGACCTTAATATTAATTTTGAAAGGACAAAAGGAAGACTTTGAAATAATTACAGAATGCATACCAGGATAACAATATTTGGAATTTAATTTCAGATTCCAAATACTTTATGTAGCCTTAACATACTATTTATAATTATAAGTGGATTTGTTGTTCTTATAGTAAGAAAAGTCTTTTAAATCCTCCCTATCAATGAGAGCAGCTACTTTTGTTTGATAAAATAAGCAGCTTTTTAAAAGCATAGGAGTAGGGGTTAGCAATGTTAATGATAGGATTATATAGTTTTTATTTATTTGACACTCTAAAAGATCTTATTATTTCTTTAGTCTATCTGTGACAGTTTGTAGAATCATCTTCCTTTGATTTGCAGCTATGAGAATGAAATAGAAATGGAAAAAATTGGTTTTCAAACCAATTAATTAGTAATGAGGAGCACCAAGGTCAGAGTGTAGAATCTTTCTGAATGCCATGTCTTAAATGCAAAACAGTGGCTCCCTCTTCTTAGGAGATAGAACTACGGGAAATGAAAAAGCACAGTCTGTTGAAACATCGGAAGGCATTTTTAGAATCTGCACATGGCAACTGGACTTGAATTTTGGTTTAAACATTAGTTTTTGTCCTTTTGTCCTATTTTTACAGATGTTCCTATGTAGTTTTGAAAAACTCTAAGAACCCCCAAACTGAGGTTTCTAGCTTGGCATATTTGTAGGGTTCTTTGTCTTTTCATCTTTTCTACTTTTCTTTCACTCTTTTTGAAACAATGTACTTTATAGAAAATGAGGATCTAAGGAACATTCCATTTTATTTTTGAAAAATCAGAGTGCCGCCTTAGCTCTGTTAATGTACTTTTGTAATTATAACTGGTATAATATAGACATGGTAGTTTTTTTTTTTTTTTTTCAGCTATTCTGGTGTATTTCCCCCATCTGGCACTGTGTTTTCCTTATGCAAAAATAGAAAGTAAGCAAAAAAGTTAATTTAAAGGTGATCTGATCTGCTACATTGGCATTGTTGAAGTTTTCCTTTGTTGTTGTCAGATTTGCATTACCTCTGGCTAAATATATTTGTTCTTCTACTTTCTTCAGGCTGTGGTACTGCATAATTTGGTTTACTCACTTCATTGGAGCATTAGGTCATTTATACTAATGTTGATAATACTGATGATAATAACTATTGCTGTCATTTATTAAGTTCTTATTTTTGCTAGATGCCATGTCCGACATTTTAAAAATTTGGTTTGCAAATATTTGAGTACTTTCTATGCCTCAGACATTGATCTAGGCTCTAAAGATATATGGTCAGTGAATGAGACAAAGCCCTTAAGAAGTTTATGTCTGGGGGGCGCCTGGGTGGCTCAGTGGATTAAGCCGCTGCCTTCGGCTCGGGTCATGATCTCAGGGTCCTGGGATCGAGTCCCACATCGGGCTCTCTGCTCAGCAGGGAGCCTGCTTCCCTCTCTCTCTGCCTGCCTCTCTCCCTACTTGTGATCTCTGTCTGTCAAATAAATAAATAAAAAATCTTTAAAAAAAAAAAAAAAAGAAGTTTATGTCTGGTATATTGTTTCTAATCTATATAAAATGTACAAGGTAGATATTTTCTTAATTTGATAAAAGGGAAAGTGGAGGCTAGAGAAGAAAAACAAATTTCCCAGCGTTCTGTAGTTTTTAAGTGATGAAGGTTTAGTTTGAACCTATCTTACTTGATTCCAGTCTGCATTCTGTTCCCTTCTACTGCCTCATGATAGATCCATACTATCTCCTTCCCCATGTTTATAACATCCAGGATTGGTCTGAACATGCTTGACTCTGTATAGAATTATTTTTTACCTTGATGATTCAAGAAAGTTACAAGAGACACTAAAGCCTAATACTTTGAGCGTCAAAAAGAATACAATATTTAGGAATAGTTTAACCAAAAAAAGGTAGGATTTATACACTGAAAACTATAAAACATTGTTGAAAGAAATTAAAGAAGCCTAAGTAAATGGGAAGATATCTCATGAGTACGGATCAGAAGACTCAATATTGTTAAGATGGGAATACTCCCCAAATTGATCTACAGTTTCAACACAATCCCTGTCAAAACCCAGCTGACCCTGAAGTTCACTGGGACCCAGACAGCCAAAACAATCTTCAAAAGAACAACAAAGTTGGAGGGACTCTAGCTTTCTAATTTCAAAACTTACTACAAGGCTATAGTAATCTAGCTAGTGTGGTGCTGGTGTAGGACAGAAATATAGACCTGTGAATTAAAATTGAGAATATAGAAGTAAACTCTTTCATTTATGAGCAATTGAATTTTGACAAGCATTCTAATAATATAATAAATATATTTATTAATATTATATTATTATAAATGATATAATAATAAATATATTTAGCCAGAGGCAGCCAGAGGCAATGCAAATCTGATAACAACAAAGGAAAACTTCAACAATGCCAATGTGGCAGATCACCTTTAAATAAACTTTTTTGTTTACTTACTATTTTTGCATATGTGAAAGGCTGGAAAACAGAGTGCCAGATGGAGAAAAATTTTTCCAATGGAGGAACAATTAGTCTCTTCAATAAATAGCTCTGGGGCAACTGGACATCCACATGCAAAAGAATAAAATTAGCCCCTATTACATACCATATATCAAGTGGATCAGATACCTAGATGTAAGCTATAAAGCTATACGACTTAAAAGAAAACAGGTGTAAATCTTCGTAACCTTGGATTAGGCACTGGTTTCTTAGGTATGACACCAAAAGCAAAGTAAAAATAAACTGAGTTTCATCAAAATAAAAAACTTTTTGTGCTTCAGAGTATACCATCAAGAAAGTAAAATGACAACCCACAGAATAGAAGAATATAGTTGCAAATCTTATATCTGATAAAGGTCTAATGTTCCAGAAAACATTAACACTTGAAACACAATGATAAAAATATAAAAAACCCAATTAAAAAGAGATGAAAGATTTGAATAGACACCTTTCCAAAGAAGTTATACTGATGATCAGTAAGCACTTGAAAAGATACTCAACAGCCATTTGTGAAAAACACATCAAAACAGGGATGAGATACCACTTCACACCACTAGGACGTTGTGAAAGAGAGACAATAACAAGTGTTGATGAGGTGTAAGGGCATGGAAACCTTCATACCATGTTAGTGGGAATGTAAAATACTGTAACCACTTTGGAAAACAGTATGTAAAAAACTGTAACCACTTTCAAATGACCCAGCAATTCTACACCTAGGTGTACAGCCATGATAATAGAAAATATGTTCACATAAAAACTTGCACATGAATATCCATAGTAGCCTTATTCATAATAACCAAAAGATGGAAACAGTTCAAATATCTTATCAACTGACGTTGTCTCTCAGCTGGTGAATGTGTAAATAAATGAGGTATATCCATACAATGGAATAGTATTTGGCAATGAAAAAGAATAAGGTACTGATAGATGCAGTAACATAGATGAACATTATGTTAAGTGAAAGAGGCACAACAGCTACATACCCTCTGGTACCATTTATGTGAAGTGTCCAGAATAAGCAAATCTATAGAGACAAAAAATAGATTGGTGGTGGTCAGGGTCTGGAGCAAAAGAATGGGGAGTGACTGCTAATGAGTTTACAAAGTTTCTTTTGGGGGTAGTAAAAATATTCTGGATTTAGGTACTGATGATGGTTATACAATTCTGTGAGTATGCTAGATAATAGTGAATTCTTTAAGGGGGTAAGTTTTATGGTGAGTTATATCTCAATAAAACTGTTACATGTATTTAAAGATCTATTACTTCGGTTTTGGATTTTCTGTGTTTGGGTTATTTCTATTTGAGTATAATGTAATCTAGGCTTTATCCATGAAGACCTTTAATCTTTATTTTTGTATATCTATTTATCGCTTTACTTTCCACCAGCTAGTATTATTACATACAGACAAAAAAAAATGATAGAGTAATATGATGTCATTTTTGTTTACACTTCCTTTTTGCTCTTAAAAAAAAAAAAACCCAAAACTTTAATGTTATATTAATTTTCAATCCAAGACTGGCATATTGTTACAATTACATCATTTGAAAATGTGTTTATTTTCAAGAGTACGGATTTGATTTAGAAACTGCTTTTCCTGCATTCTTTGTTATTCATGGCACTTGATGGCCACACACTTAAAATGCTCCTTGGCCAGAGCACAAGAATCTTGGGGGGGGGTCAGTGTAGAAATGATTCATGGTTTGATAAAATACAGACAGGTTGAATATGACTTTTATAATGTGTCTGTGAGCCCAGCTTATGGTATGAATTCATACATATCCTCTTTTTTTTTTTTTTATAAACATGGAATTGAAGTAGGTTTTCTTTCTTGAATGTTCTGGCATGGTGCTAGTGAGAAGTATGAGTGTCCTACTCAAAGCATTATGTAATAGGAAGCAAAGTTTCCTGAGAGAAATATTGGGCTTGGGAGAATGAGAAGGTAAACTCTTTGCTGGTGGACAGTTCCTTTCCACTGAAATTCCCAATGCATTTCCCCAGGGAGTGCCCAGGGATCCTTTGCTGTAGTTGCTAGACAATTCAGGGTGATTGGATAAAGAAACCAGTTATTTGGGGCCTCGAGTATAGACAGCAAGGAGCCATGGTTCTGAATGTGGTGTCTGGCTCTGGCGTACTTGCTAGTGATGGCAATATGGGCTGGACGGAAAAGAGCGGGTGGTAGTACTTGATAACACAGGACAGTGGCATCACCAATGTCTTTGCTGGTCTTCTCTTTTAAAAAAGATTATGTTTTAACCTCTTGTCAAATTGAATGTCCCTGTAGTCATTGCCTGCCAAGTATTGGCATACATGGAGAGAATTCTGTACCAAGGCTTCAGTTTCAGCCACATTTAAACTGTTCATCTTAATCAACTCTTGTATGCATTGCTCCCACTCACCAGCAACTTTCCCTCTGCCTCTTAGTCTTTGTGCCCAGTTCAAGTGATAGCAAGCTCTAAATTTAGCTCCTTTGAATCCCTGCCTAACCTTATAGTTGTTGCTTTCAGCAGCTCCCTGGCGAGATGGCATATTTTTAAAAAATTTTCTTTTCCAGTCTTCAAAGCAGTATGAACCCTGAATAAATCGGTGATCTATTTTAATTAAACTATAATAGATTATTCAGGCTTTAAAAGTAGTAGGAGTGGGTACGTTGAATAATGTCCATTTGTTCACTTGAATTTCTTTTTTTTTTTTTTTAAGATTTTTATTTCTTGGGGCGCCTGGGTGGCTCAGTGGGTTAAAGCCTCTGCCTTCAGCTCGGGTCATGATCCCAGGGTCCTGGGATCGAGCCCCGCATCGGGCTGTCCGCTCCGCGGAGAGCCTGCTTCCTCCTCTCTCTCTCTCTGCATACTTCTGATCTCTCTCTGTCAAATAAATAAAATCTTTAAAAAAAAAAAGATTTTTATTTCTTTATTTGACAGAGAGAGATCACAAGTAGATGGAGAGGCAGGCAGAGAGAGAGAGAGAGAGAGAGAGAGAGAAGCAGGTTTCCTGCCAAGCAGAGAACCCGACGTGGGACTCGATCCCAGGACCCTGAGATCATGACCTGAGCCAAAGGCAGCGGCTAAACCCACTGAGCCACCCAGGCGCCCTCACTTGAATTTCTAAAAAAAAAAAGTTTTATGCTAGAAAAACATTTGAATTATCACAGCATCTTGGAGTTAAATAAAATCTTGAGATATCATCCATCCTCCTCTTCTAACACAATATTTTAGATAAAAAATCTTCAGAAAATAATAATTAAGTAATTTTATAAACTTCTTAAATAACTCATACCAAAGTTTGCCGGTTTTCGCTCTCAGGGAAATTATGCTTTAAAATTTTCAAATTATTTCCTTTAGCAAGGAATAATCAGTTTTCTCATTTATTTTCCCCTATTAGTTTGTCTCAATCTGAGACAAACCATTCTTCTCTGCACTAAATATTTCTCCCCCAAATATGGAAAAATCTCTTGGACAAGTGACTTCATAGTCACCCTTGAGTTCAAGTTGTGCTTGAACTGAACAGAGAAATCTGATTTTAGTGCCTGGAGAGATGCTAAGACTGAAGTATTATTAATAGATTCCCCAGTTCTGCTAAAGTTCATAACTAGACATTTGCCATTTCCCAAAACTGTCACATTCAGGAACCCCTGAAACTGGGAAAGTTAAGTTTAGCATATCTTCTCTGTCAGGTTGAAGTTTAAGATAGGGGCAAAACTGTACAAGGGACAGCAGACCGCTTCTTTGAAGTACCCTTGAGGCATTCAAGATCCTGGTGGGTTAGAAACTCAGAATGTTTCAAGGAGCATGACTGGAGTGAAAAGTGGAGGATAAGGAGATTCTTAACTGGTTGGAAGAAGTCGGAAGGTGTTCATACTATCCATAATCCCTTTTTCTTACCATTATTACTCAGGCGAAAGGACGAAGCTGAATTTCCTTCCTTTCTCATGCCTGTCTCGAGGTTGTTTCCTATACTGGATATAGAGGGGAAGTAGCCGGGGGTGGGTGGAGTGGAAGGGGGGAGCAAAGTGGTGTTAACTTGTTTTAGTTCTTTTTTTTTAGGTCTTTGGGTGCCAAAGTCTTATTGATGATCAGTTTAGATTTTCATGAACAAAAGCTGAAATAATGATTATTCCTACTTACTGAACACAATGATTGTACCAATTGCTTTATATTGTTTTATTTAATCTATACAACACTATGATAGCATTTTTCTATAAATTAATACATGTAAAACACTCACAATACTGCCCAAAAGGTGGTATGAGCTCAATAAATGTTGTGGTTAACCTCTGTTTTGGAGACAAGAGAACCATGTCTTAGAATAGCATGGGTAGAATTTGAATCCATGGGCATAAAACTCTATAGACTGTGCTCTAAACTGTTGGGCACTATTTGTTTCTCTCTTCCAAGAACTCAGCTTTTTAAACAAATTTCTTCCCTGATACTTTCCTGTAAAAGTACTCTAGTATCATACTTGCTTTTTAAACTCTATATTCTGACTCGCTCCAGTTTGTGAGTCCTATATCCTTTCTTTCCCCCTTGCACTGATCCCTAGGGAAGTTCATTCTTCAAATTATCAAGGTCTGGACCAAATTTATTTAGTGAGAATGTAGAATTTTTCTTACAAGATTTTAAAAGGACAAGTAAGATAATTACACGAAAGGATCTGTTTAGGCTCTTTTTGCATGGTAGGGGGTGGACCAAATAACCTTTGGATCACTTCCACTTGTATAATTCACCATTTCGGCAGGACAGCAACATTTCAGGCCAAAGTTCAACTTTTTTTTTTTTTTATTATTAAATTCTTTTATCGTCGCCAGGAAACTAGAGAAAATGAATTCTTCACAGTGTGCTTGTGCATGCAACTTGAAACGGTTTGCACACTAAATGAAATTAAATGAAAGACAGCTGTTTGGGAAAGAGCTGTCAGAAACTGATTGGGTTCTATTAGAGGAGAATAGGGGGTAGGAATAAATTTTCAGAAACAGGATATCAGTGGTTTAAAAAGCAAGCAAATTTACATACACAAAACTCTCATGTGGTTGTGCTGTTGCGTGTCTTTTTAGTTCATCCATCTTAAACTGTTATTTGCTCTTGGTGCGTAGGTGTCTGCTTACAAGGCTTCTCTTCCCATATCAAATGTGCAGCAGTTCATTCTTTTCTGAGAAGTAAATACAGCACAGCCCCACTACAATGCCATTCTTCTAAGTACTTTGGTTTTGGTTAAACTGCAAATCCAGTCATGTTCACCAAACCATTTCCTTTACCCCAGTGTGCCTCTCCATTCCAGCCAAAAGACAAAAGGGGAAGGACCACCTTGGGCAGGTGGCCAGAGGTGCCCCTGGGGTCTCCTGAAATGGCTGCTAGCAAGAAGGGAGTAATTACATCCCACTACAGACTGAAAGCAGATGGTCACCTGGGGTGATAAGTATTAACGACCTTATTAAGCCTTTGTGTACCTTCCAGGCCCTCAAGTTAGGTTACCTGTGTGATCCTCCTCCCTGTCTCTGAGGCCCCGTTGCTCATTGTTTGGGCATGTGTTTTTATAGGTTACCCTCAAGCCCCGCTACGGCTAACTAGCTGGCCTCACTAGGCTATCTTCCCCCTTCCTGCCTGCACATAGTAGGTTCTGTGCTGGGCTCCAGTGGCTGATAGAGCACTGCACGTGGGACTGCCTTTTAAGGAATAGTTATCTGAGCCTTTGGGGGGCTGATTCTTTTTTTTTTTTTTTTTTTTAAAGATTATTTATTTATTTATTTGACAGACAGAAATCACAAGTAGGCAGAGAGGCAGATAGAGAGAGATGGGGAAGCAGGCTCCTCACTGAGCAGAGAGCCTGATGCGGTCCTCTATCCCAGGACCCTGAGATCATGACCTGAGCTGAAGGCAGAGGCTTTAACCCACTGAGCCACCCAGGCGCCCTGGGGGGTTGATTCTTGAAGGATAACCTATCCACAGCATAACCTCATACGGGAAATACAGTCAGCATTCGCAGTTAGAAATCCTAGGATAACATTATACTCATTAAATCGTAGTCTCCGAAGCCTTTCTTTCCATTGCATTTTTACATTTTCAACCCCACTTAACAGCGGTCTTCCATAATTCATTAAGTCCCAATCTCAACTGCCTTCTTCGGAGATCTTGCTTGCTATCTTCTCAGTTCCTTCTTTCTTTTTTCTGATGCACAGTACACGTCCACATCCTCTCCCTTGGCTGAGATTAAGGAATCCCATGATTCAGTGTGTCTGTCTATAGCCTGCGCTCCCTGTCCACCCATCTTAATCACAGGGTAGACCCTATCACCATCTTGGAGTATCTGTTCTGTTTCCATGTCTCCCAAGAGCCTAGCACATGGCACCATCTCCAGCCATGCACATGGACACAATTTCAAACTGAATCACAAGAGTGTCCTGGGGATCCCATAGTTCCCCATTTATAAGGCCACATTGGGGAATAATAATGAAAGGTTACAATGCCAGTGCTCCCATAGGGTAGACCCAGCATTTTCTCTGACCAGGAGAAAAGTGCTAGTAAAATAAGTGTGTCTTGATTATGTCCCCTCCTTCTCTGATATAATTTACATAAATGAGTGTCTGGCCTTCCAGAGATTATGTTACAACTCCTGTACTCAGTACAGCTTCGACAAAGTAAGTGGGGTATCCGGCACCAGGTCAGAGGCTTCCAGCAAGGTTCCGCATCTTTAAAAATACATATACTGAAGGACACATCACTATTGAAAGTAAGCCTGAATCTACTGGAGATTTTTGTTGGGGGTAGTATTTGCTTCCTAGTCCTCAAAGAGGTGCTTCTGGTTAACTCTGAAGGCTTTCTGCCTTTTACTCCTGATTGTGTTCCAGAGCAGATACCAGCACTTTTCCTCTTTATAATCAGGAAGTTGCTGAGCACTCATTCTGAGAGTCATGGCCAGAAAGGACAGAGTCTAGGGAAATTAGGAATATTCTACTTCTTATTTTCTCTGTATCCCAAAAAGAATTAAATCATCAGGCCATCATCACTATTGTCACCTAGTTAGATTTAACTATTATGCAACTTATCCTGCCAGTGTCCTTTCTCATTCATTCAGAACACATTTATTGAGTACCTGTTATGTGTTCCACATGTGCTTGGGCTGATGTTAGAAAAACTGGTCATCTCTTGTTCCCTGCTCTTGAGATCTTATGGTCTGGTGAGCTGTACGTTTTTCTGAGTGTCAGTATGATGATCGCTCTGTTAATGGCATTTATGTCAATAATAGGCCTTAATAATAGATTTCTCTCCTTCTTCAATTGGCCAGCGTAACATTTATCTTCTCCACAAAATCTGATCAGCCCTTTTGTCGACCTGATCTCAGACGAGATTACAAAATGTACGTTGGGGTACATGATGACACAACCTCAAATATAATTCTTTCTTTAGATAGTCTTTCTCAATTCTTGACAAATTTTAAAACATTGTGAGTCTTAGCTATAGTAATTCAAATTTAATTATCATGTGATCAAGCTGGGGTGGGGTGATTGTTTTTAGTGTAGCCATAGGAAATCCAAGCCGACAGCTGGGCTGCAGCTGTATCCCGGCTGGCTCTGTGGAGCTGTATTCAGAGCGAAAAGTGGTGGCAGCTCCCCAGGCTTCCCCACTCCAGGAGATGGTCTTCTTTGGTCATCTGAGGCGATACCTGCCAGATGCTTTTGAAGCCAGTTCAATTAACACTCAGGAAGTGAGACTTCAGTAAAAAGAATATATTAAGCTATATTAAGAATATAGCTCACATTTAGTGGGTATGTCATCACCATTTTCCTCTTTACAAATTCAATAAACTCACTACACAGAAAGAATATTTACCTCATATAATTAGGCAGTATTTCCCCTACATGACAAAGACATGCTTTTAAATTTGGTTACTTAAGGTTCTCTGAACTCTCATAGGATTTTTAATCTATGTTATCTATCTAATTTTTTTGCCTGAAAATATGTTATAGATTCTATTGGGTAGGACAGCATACTTAAGTTTAAAATATAGTTGGTTTACTGATTTTTATTAATTTCACTAGAATTTGCATTAGCTACCTTTTTTTAAATATTTATTTTATAGAGAGAGCACATGCATGCAAAGCAGTGGGGAGGGGCAGAGGGAGAGGGAGAGAGAGAGAATCCCAAGCAGATTCTGTACTGAGCCCTGACCCCAGGGTGGTTCTCCATCCCACCACCCTGAGATCACAACCTGAGCTGAAACCAAGAGTTGGTTGCTTAGGGACCAGAACTAGGTTGCTTAGGACACCTAGGTGCCCCGGCATATTAGGTATTTTTAACTTTCTTGGAGGAAGTCTGTTATTTCTAACTTTGCTGAGTCAATATCATCCTTATTGTAAATGATAAGATAATGAAAGCTGGAAAAAAATTTTTGTAATGCATAACAAGTAAGTGGTTAATATCCATATGTGTTAATAATTGTACAAATCAATTCAAGAAAATCCATGAGAAAAAGGTAAGAGTTTGGAACAAGTAGTTCCTAGATGAAGAACTATAATTTGCCAGTGATAAGCTTGATAATATTTAAAGAAATGCAAATTTTAGTACATTCTCTAGGAAGGCTTTTCCCAATGTGTTCAGCTGTCAGTAGAAAGGTGTGATTGATGCTCAGGGACACTGGTATAAACAAGGAAAGGTTCCTTTTGCTGGGCATTTGTTGGAGGTCCTCTCAGGAAGGAGCTGTCTTTCGTATGAATGAGAAACTTCTTGTTGAAGGCTTTCTCACATATAACACATTCATACGGATCTCTGCAGCATGGATTTTATAATTAGATCTGATTCTTGTGAGAAGGCTTTATCACTTTCAAACAACAAATGCTTTTTCTCTCATGTATGAATATTCTGGTGACACGATGCCTGATATCTGGCTGTCGGGGTCACGAGACAGAGCCCTTAGCATGGTCACTACATGGAGAATCTAAGTCTGAGCATCGGAGGTTTCTGCACGTTAGTCATGGCAGTGAGTGAAGGCCTTCCCATAAATTAGTTCATATAGAGGTTTTTCTGCTGTATAAATTAACTGATGCACTTGAGGATGTGATTTCCCTAGCGAAAGATTTCCCACAGATACTATTTCCATGAGGTTTCTCTGCAGTATGAATCTTCTGATGAGTAATCAACTCCAACTTCTGTCTGAAGGCCTGCCAACATTCAGTACAGACATAGTTTCTCTCCAGTATGAAGTTTTGGGTATGCAAGCAGTCTTAATCTTTTTGAGTGTTTTCCACATTCAGTACATGTATAGTTTTTCTCTTGTGTGAACTCGCTGATGCCCTAGGAGTTGTGGCACTTACAGTTGTTCTACTATTTTATCCTACATACTTGTGATCCTTATGGTGACAGCTCTCCAGTCCTGAGTCATAGCTAACCCCTCAGCCTCATTGAACAATATGCTTTGCACTCAATCATATTTTTTTGTTGTTTTAGATCTGAATCTATTATAGTGGAGTTGGACTATTTTCTTTTAATCACAGAAATTGTTCCAAGTTACAGTATTAGAAAACAAACCATTTGTTTCACACTGACCCATTTCTATAGATTGCTTACTGATTTACCATAATATTCATCCTTCCTTTATGTAATCTGAGTGTAATCCAATCAAAGGAGAGTTTTCTTATTTACCATCCTAGTGTGTTAGTCACTCTTTCACTGGAAGCTTTTGAGGGCGATGCATAGCATTTTGCCATTAAATTTTTACAGTAAAATGGGATGGTTTCTGTGTTATATTTTATAATATATTGACATATAAAATTGTTACATCAAAAGTATTTGTTTTCTTAATCTTGTTACTCTCATTGTGATGAAGTTTAAAAAAAATTTTGAGCATAGTTGGTACACAATGTTGTATTAATTTCATGAGGAGAACATAGTGATTCACCACAAGTGTAGCTCACTGCAAATGTAGCTACCATCTTTCATTTTGTGATGAATTTTTTATTATCCAAATATGGGCTAAATATTTATCAAACTGTGTTTCTTTGTCATGGGTTTCTTCTTCTTTTAATATTTTATTTATTTATTTGACAGAGACAGAGAGATCACAAGTAAGCAGAGAGAGAGGGGGAAGCAGGCTCCCTGCCTAGCAGAAAGCCCAATACGGGGCTTGATCTCAGGACCTTGAGATCATGACCTGAGCTGAAGGCAGAGGCTTAACCCACTGAGCCACCCAGGTGCCTCTCTTTGTCATGGGTTTAATGTGCAAGTAAAAATGCTGATATTTCTCTAAGTTTTCCATAATATCATTTTCATTGGACATCAACTGATTTGTCAGAATTAATTATTAATTGTCATTTCTTGCAAGTACTGTTTATTGAGTGTTTACTGCATATAACAGATACTGTGCAGAATATTTCATGTACTGTCTCATTTAATTATCTTAGTAATTTTTAGTATGACACTGTGTTTTCAGGTTGGTGATAGTTTCAGGTGAGCTAAGATAGAGCATGAGTACCAGTAGTGCAAAGTGGTTCATTGATAAAATGTGTAAAGCTAGAGCAACAGGCTAAATTACCCAAATATTGTTCAGATATAAAATTTTTTTTTTAGCCCACATAGGATTCTGTCCTTTGGATAATGAGAAAATATGGTCTTCCGTTTAAGCAGAGAGTTTGAGAGTCACTAGATTATATTGTGAACTTTTAATTTTTACTCTCTAACTCTGAGTCATTATATTTCTGTTATAGTCCCCAACTGGGAAGCTGAGTGAATGTGCCTAACTGTGAGTAGGGTGCATTTTGTGCATTCACAGGCTGAGAGCATCTGTGAATAGTACTTGGTTTTTAGCTAGTACTGTTTGTTCATGGTTCTGCGTCCTATTGAATTGGGACTTTGCTTATATAAAGAAATGTCTATAAAGCCACAGGCAAGTAAAGTTGGAATTTCTTCCTTGGGGAAATCTGCAGTGTAGAGTTATAAGCAAATATTAAGGTTCAAAGTGGGTAATATAATGAGCACAGTCAAGGAATAAGTAATTATGTAACACTTCATGTTTGCAAAATGTTTTACAGCCATATTCATTAATTTACATAAGTCCCCTGGAAGGTAACAGTGTTATTACATGTGTTTTATAAGCAAGAGGGGCAAAATGTGGGCAAATGAAGTGGCAAAAAGAAGAGTGACAAAAATTAGAACATTGATTCTAAGGTGTAGGCCTATATCCTATACCACGTTCCTTCGTTAGGGAAATAAATAAATAAAATGCTTCTGTTTTGTTACGACATGGGCATAGTACCTATTTGGATATTGAATATTTATATAATTGTTTTTGAATATTTATATAATTTTATATATTATTTTCTTTTATTTTTTGGCTATGTGGCTCAAAGGCCTTCTAACGCAAATTCTAATGAATGAATATCTGAGCTTATTAGCTCATGGATAAGATTCTGAGTTACAAATTCTCCATAAAACGCTGCAGATGTCACGACCAACCGATAGGTGAATGTGTCCAGTCGACGCTCAGTGTTGATCTAGAGAGAATACATTGTGAGACCGACAGAGGCATGGCCGGGAGAACTGACCTTGTTGACCACGCTGCCTGTGGCTGCTCTCTGTCACTCTGTTTCTCTTTGTATTTTCCTTCCCCCTGCCACTACACCCCCCACTCCCACCAAAGAATAGCAAATTTCTGCTAAAGAGTAATAATTTGCTCACAAGCTCAGCAAGGTAAAACAAGATGGTCCATAACAGAAGAGAAGTCTAAAAGCTGACTTGGTCCCCTACATTAGAAAGCAGGAGGAGACATGATAAATTATTGCATTCAGTGAACTTTTCTTTTACTTACTGAGTGCACAGAAATGGCTTTAACACCCTGAGGTGTGACCAGAAGGTAATGAAGAGTGATTTTTTTTGAAAATAAATATACTGTAAGTACACTGTTTAAATGACTGCTATTCTTCAATGTAGCCATTCTTTACACAAATCCAACAATGCTGTCATTGCAAAAAATATTTTTAGAACTCGTCCTTTTGAATTGCCTTTAGAAGCCATTTATGAACTGTAAGGGAAAACAGTCTCATATTTACTTAAAGTCATACCATGTTTTTTTTAATCAACCCTTCCCCTTGCCAGAAACTTATTACCCAAATAGATTACTGACCTTTTCACCAGCCTTTGTTCTGCACTAATTTTTTTCTCTTCTGTTGTCGATAGTTCTATACTTTTAAAAAATAAAGATTTGCTGTCAATAAAAGTATTTATTGTTTTAACATTTTTATTTTGAAACAATTTGGACTTTAAAATGTTATAAAATAGTACAGACAGTTCCTGTATACCCTTTACCCAGCTTCCCTTAATGTGAATATATAACTTAAGCCCAGTACAGTTTTCAAAATCAGGAAATTAACACCAATAAAATACTATTTGTTAAGCTATAGACATTATATAAATTTCTCCAGTTTTCCCCACTAATATTCTTTTTCTGCTTCAGGATCCAATCCAGGATCCCACACTACTTCATCTTGCTGTCATGTGTCTGTCCTTGTGACAGTTCCATGAGGATATTTAAAGGAAAGCGTCACCTCTCTCCCAACCCTTGCAAAAAAAAGAACAGGAATACACTCTGAATGTGATTCCAAAGGTACCTCTGTCACTGTCACTGTCTTGCATATTTTTTTTTCCTAATTTTATTTTATAGTTTGTAATAGAGTGGAATAGTTGACAGAACACCAGTTTGTTCAAATTACTTGTCTATGTATTTGAGGGTTTTTCTTTTGTATTTGAGTTTTAAAGTATAATTAACATAGAATATTTTATCAGTTTTAGGTATTCAACATAATGATTCAACAATTCTGTACACTACCCAGTGCTCACCCAGATGTGGAGTCACCACATGTCACCATACAACAGTATTAAAATATTATTGATTATATTTCCCTATGCTGTACTTTTTACCTCAATGGACTTATTTATTTGATAACTGGAAGTTTGTACCTCTTAATTTCTTTTATCTGTTTTGCCCACGCCACTCTCCCTCTTCCCATCTGGCAACCACCAGTTCTCTGTATTAAAGAGTCTGTTTGTTTGTTTGTTCATTTGTTTTATTATTGTTGTTGTTTTTAGATTCCACATGTCAGTGAAATCATAAGATATTTGTCTTTTTCTGACTTACTTTGCTTAGCATTTGACCTTTTACTTTCATCCATGTTGTTACAAATGGCAAGATCTCATTCTTTTTTAAGGCTGAGTAACATTGCATTGTATGTATATACCACATCTTTTTTATCCATTCACCTGTTGATTGGTGCTTGGGCCATTTCCATATCTGGCTGTTGTAAATAATGCTGCAATAACCATAGAGGTGTGTATATCTTTTTTGAATTTGTCTTATTGCTTGCTTTGGGTAAATACCCAGTAGTGGAAAAGGGTGAAATGAACAAACAAACAAACAGATGCTTCCTTTAAATATCTATTTCACCAAATATTCATTGAATAAATGACTACATTAGTATAATTAAAGGAAATGAACGCATTTTTGTTCAGGGCTTCTGTTGACTTGAGCTCCTTCTAGTAAGATAAGGGACTGTCGAAACTGTTTAAATCCTTCAAAGTTAACCAATTCCAAGCAGGGAAATTTTAAACAAATAGTGGCTCTTTTTCCTGTTTCCTCTGGTCTCATAAATATTTGAGATCTAATAAAGATGTAGAAAAATTTTATAGAAGTTATTATTTTGTTCCTTACTAGCACTTCCAATTAGGCTCTTTTTCTTACTTAAATAAGAATTGGTGCATTTACAAAGAAATGGAGCAGAGGGTTGAAAACTATAGGCCTTTGTCACTTGTTCTCAAGAATCTGACCGTTTAGAACTTCTTGGCTTTTTGTTTTTCCCAACACTTAACTGGTTAAAGGAAGTGACTGTTAGAGATAACCCACCACTGGCAAAGTTCATATGAAAAAGGAGAGAGAACCTGATTGGTTCACATCAACATTTAGGTTAGTCATAGAGCTTTGACTAACATATAAATTGTGGGTTCTTAGGTCAATATAGTACCTTTCATTTACTTGGCAGAGACAGAGGGGTAGGATCATATAGTATAAAGAATGACTACTACCCCTGAACAGGGTAAAATAATACCCCTTAGAGGAATGTGGGTAGGCAGATGACATAATACATGTCTGCTACAACTTCTTACTACCTTGAAACATTAGAAAAGTTTCATAAATGCTCTGGTTTTCAGTTAACCTAAAATAAGGCTAATAAAGAATGCTTGTAAAGTTACTGTAGTGATTAGAGATAATATATGTAAAATGCCTGGTGCACCGTAGTACTCAGTAAGTTATAGCTAGTGTTATTCCTACACTTGATCTTAGCCAAAAGGCCGAGAAGCGCTAGCTAGCTAGTATTATTCCTATATGAGATAATAATAAATGTGTTCTAATCTGGAACACACAAAAGAAAAAAAATCTCTGATATCCAAAGAGTTAAGATATAATGTCAAAACTCAGAGACCTTGTCTTTCTAATAACCAACTCTTACCATTTCAAAGAAATGGTTGTAGAGAATTCTACATCTAACAATACAATAGAAGATGAATACATTACACCTAAAATTTATGGTTAAAATGTAAAATCTGTCTTTTTAAAGCATGGTTCATCTGGAGATAAAGTAAGAAAAGTAAGTGTTGACTATAAATAACTGAAAAAAAGAACATTTCTCAGAAGAAAAAAATTGGGGAGGATTTTCCCCAAGGAGCAGCTGCCAGTCCTTGGTGAACTAGAGTCTTGGTTTTCATGGGCACATGACACACTCAGAGTTGAAGGGATAGGAGACAAAGCTGGGGTCTGAGCCGGGTAAGAGGCTAAACAGGAGCCTCCTGCTTATAGCCGAGACTCCAAAGGGGAATAACCTCAGTAGGCAAAATACGAAAAGCTGCCCCTGAAGTAGGAGACCTGCTCCTCTCAGCTGTGGCTCTGAATGGATCCGGGGCGGGCAGGGGGGTGGGTGGTGCGTGTATGGTGGGGGCTGGAAATCTGTCACTCATTCATTCATTCATTCATTCATTCAACAAATACTTTTTTATTAAGTGCCTGTTCTATACTAGGCACTATTCTAGACACTTGGCATTGTGAGAACTTTCTTTTTGTTTTTTTTTTAAAGACTTTATTTATTTGACAGAGAGAGAGGTCACAAGTAGGCAGAGAGAAAGGGGGAAGCAGGCTCCCTTCTGAGCAGGGAGCCCCATATGGGGCTCGATCCCAGGACCCTGAAATCATGACCTAAACCGAAGGCAGAGACTTATAACCCCCTGAGCCACCCAGACGCCCCCACTGTGAGAACTTCTATACAAAACTTGTGGGCCTAGGGCTGGAAATTTGAACGGTTTATATGGCCTAAAAACTTGTTGATTAATTTGATGTGAAGAAGTATTGATTTGATAATGTCCCTGGATTGGTAGTGTTCACAAGCATCTGTGATGTGAATGCTTACTACATTCTAGGCACTGTTCTAAGCTTTTTATGAGTTCTAACTCATAAAATTCTTCCAAAAACCTTATGAAGCAATCATACTGTTTTCCAAAGCAAGGAGGCTAAGCAACTTACTTACTCAAGACCACACAGTTTATATGTAGAAGAATTTAGTTCCAATCTGTGCTTTTAACAACTACACTATATTGTCTTTCATGTAAGCTTACTTTTCTCATGCATGTATATGTATGTATATATCTTATTTGAGAGGCTAACATCTTGCTTAATAGGAACACCAAATACATTTCCATAAGGTCATTGAGATAACTAGCAGAGAACTCAGAGATCACACAACTGTAACGTCTCTGTTCTCTGAGGCCTTATAAGAGCAAAACAGTAAACCAGCTCCCTCATGTCACTTAGTTTGCAAATAGTTTTTGCTCATTTTGAAAAATCAACAGACCTCACAGGTCTGTTAATAAAGATAGGCTTTCTTGCTCTTATTTTAATGAAATAAAGGTACACTTGAAAGAGATTATGGAAGTTTCTGAAGCTCTGGTGACAGAACTACATTTTCCCACATAATGTCATTTTGGATGAGAAGTAGATCCTTATTTAAAAGCTTACGTCAGTGAGTCGTAAGCTCTATGGAGCACGCAAGTCAGCGGTAACGTTACTGAGCCCTGTACAAGGCATATAGCAAAGAGGTCTGAAAACTGGGTAGGGCTCTCCCGTGAGTTTCTACAGCATTCAAGGCAAAATTAATTTGAGTCAGGCAAGTAGAATTGCAGAATTTAAGAGGGCAAGAAACAAATGGTCTGTGTTCCTTTCTTTTTTTATCCTCTCATTTTCTTTCGCTGATGTTCTTCTCAGATGCCAGAGACCAGTCGTGGCTGCCAGATGACTGGGCGGTGCTGGTTCATCAAGGGGCTGTGGTGGTGCTTGTTTCCATGAGAGCTGGAAGAAACGATGCAATGGAAAAAGCACACACTGGCGTGTTAGTGGCCGGCTGTGTCATTCTTGGTGCCCTGCGTTCTTCTGAATGGGCACGGAGTCTGATCACTCTTAGATCTGGGGCTTCATAAACACAAATTACAGGACAGGCAGACTGAGCCTTAGTGTGCACAGTGGCAGAGCCCTCTGGTTAGCGTGTCACAGCCCTCTGGTTAGCGTGTCACACACCCAGGTTTGTGCGGATAATTGGTACAGTTTGGCTTTGCTCACTTTGGTTGCCAAGAGGACTGGATATGCTTGGGGAAAGTAAAAAAATGCCTCATTTCTGGGGATATTGGGACCATTTAGATATTGAAGAGCTTTTTATATATATATTTATTTATTTTTTCATTTATTTACTTATTCAAGATATTTATTTTTAAAAGGTAAACCCCTTTCTCTGGGGCACCTGGGTGGCCCAGTTGGTTAAACATCTGGTCTTCAGCTCAGGTCAGGGTCCTAGGTTCCTGGGATCGAGCCCCGAATCGGGCACCCTGCTCAGTAGGAGGGGAGGCTGCTTCTCCCTCTCCCACTTCTCCTGCTTGTGCTCTCTCTCTGTCAAATAAATAAATAAAATAAAATAAAATAAAAAGGTAAACCCCTTTTTGGATGATGGATGAGACAGTTGATCTTAAATATCATGTAATCTGCCATGAAATTTGATGGTAGTCTCTGTTCTTAGAACTGCAGTTCCATCAAAGCCCATTCTTTGGTGTCATTTTGAAGAATAGTAAATATTAGAAGGCACCATGATACATAGGATCACATAAAAAGAGTCTATAAAAACAGTTACTGAAATGATACCTGTGAAGTCAAAGCAAGACATCCCTGCAGCAGGCCTTTGCAATGACTATCAGTATTTATGTTGATGGGTGCTCTCATTCAACCCGGTGTTGCCCTGTGGCTTCTCAGGTGCTAGCTCTGACATGAATGACTCGGCTGCGTAACTGTATGGGAATGGAGATTGAATTATATACATCTATGTCTTTGAGCCATGAAGTTTCTTTGGCCTGATGATAATGTTGTTTTTTTCCCTCTGTAGTAGCCAAAAAAATATTCATTCCTCTTATCAGTTTTTAAATACTCATTCTTAGCTTTTAGTTAGTGTGGCCTAATTTCTTGATCACTTTCATTCCTTTGGTCTTATTATTGTGCATATTATTTTTCTGGGCCAGCCATTTAACCCCTGTGTGTGCCAGAAAACAACTCACACTCAGCAGTTGCAAAATTACTTTCCTTCTTTATGGATTATTCTGTATTCGAGTCTTCCAATGCTAAATCACTGTCAGCAAAGATCAGAAGCAGCAGTCAGAAGGGTTCCACTCCTTTGAACAGCTGTATCAAACTCTGCCTACCTCCCTGTCCCCCCAAATGGGTTTTTCATGTGACATTCTGGTCAGTATGAGATTGCTGCTGGTCTGAAGAAGAGGCTGTACAAGGACTTTCCTGACAGCAGAGGTGCCTTTCACTTCCTTTGTGCCTAAACTGCAGCAGCTGTTCCAGACCCACAAGTGAACAGCTTGTTTTCCAATCAAAATGGATTCTTTTGCAATCTGACCTTTTTTGGAAATTAGGTACACTTTCCAACGTATATGTTTTGAGGCCCTTGGGTATTTGAACCATTTCCTAGTCTACTTTCCCAGACATAAAAGATACCATGTGTGAAATATGTGGAATGAGAAAGTCAAGGTGTTTGGCTGGATTCTTTCTGCAGAAAATATCCTTGCTTATTGCAGTTTCTCTGTCAAGACTTTATAAAGTAAGAGAAGGTCTAAAAGCACCTCTTCAGAACTGAAATCTTTTATGTCTGCTGGTATAAATAGAACCTTCCAGAGTATAAGCCAACATGCCACCTCAAATACCTTCCCCACTTTGTGAAGCCTTCTTCAATGCCTTGACAGAGAGTCTTCCTTGCTCTGCTTTTCCAAAGCACTTTCCACTTCCAAAAAAACACTTAACTCACATCTCAGACCACCTCTGAAATATTTTTCTCATTCTTTCCCCCATGTACCACTGAAATTAAGGTAGAAATTTTGTCTTACTCATCTCTATATTCCCCCAACAGCTATACCCAGTCCCTTGAATGTAACCATAGATCAAGCACATACCTCAATTCACCTGTTTTGCTCTACTAAAAAGGTCTGTTCACGCTCTCATCTCTGCTAGATTATGTGCTCCTTTTTTTGTTGTTTATTTGTTTTTAGATTATGTGCTCTTGGAGCATGATTCACAGACTATTCCAATGACTTGTTTATGTAGTTGTTTCTTCTATTACACTGCAAATTCCATGGAGACACAACTATGCCCTCCATCTGTATTTCCTCACGGCCTAGCATAATGCTGGGACACAAAGAGTACTCATTACATTTCTACTTAATGAATATTGGACTTACGCTGTGAACAATGGCCTTGAGTTACAGTAATGAGGGGAAAAAAAAGGTCCATTTTCTAAGGTTAGTTGCACTGCATAATAATAATAGGCATAAATGACAATTGTACATAACAATGTATATGCATGTTTTAGTGCTTTTTATCCCTGGAGAACCATAAGTACCAATAAGTATTCTGCTTATGGTCATATCATCATGATAAGAAGCATATGTTGCTTTTATTTTTATTTATTTATTTTTTAGAGATTTTATTTATTTATTTGACAGAGAGAGATCACAAGTAGGCAGAGAGGCAGGCAGAGAGAGAGGAGGAAACAGGCTCCCTGCTGAGCAGAGAGCCTGATGCGGGACTCAATCCCAGGACTCCCAGGACCCTGAGATCATGACCTGAGCCGAAGGCAGCGGCTTAACCCACTGAGCCACCCAGGCGCCCGCATATGTTGCTTTTAACTATTACTTTAAAACATAGAGATGGTCATCTATCATCTGTTAGAGGGTTGAATAGAATTTATTGTTGTCCTCTTCTTTGATCTGTAATCAGATTTAGATTTGAATTTTTGAGTTTTCATTATATCTGTTGATAGAATTACCTGTTAATTAGTCTGGCTGTCCCGGAGTTATAAGCTCCCTGATTTCCAAGAGGTACCATGCCTCTTAACTCCAGGTTCATAGCATAGAGCCTAGAAAGTATGATAGATGATCAATACATATTTATTGAATTGAATGTAAGAATGAATGTATGACCCAGTTAGAAAAACCTACACAAATTCTTTATCTTAACTTCAAAGTGAAAGTTCTTTTTGCTACTGGTAGAATCACTGGGACCAAATGACTATTAAGAGAAATGTTGAAACCTTGCAAAAATGGTGGTATTTGCAAGTCAGAATATGGGTCTGGTGTTGGTTGTTCCCCGATTCTTCTTTTAGAATATTAAACTTAATTCCTTTAGAAGCTTAACCCTATTTGTTTCTCTGTCTCTGTCTTAGATTCTTACTAGACAAATAAACTTCTAGAAAAAGTAATGTGAGGAGAAATCAATTAGATCACAAGAGTAGTTTTTCAGCAATCAAATTTTCAGATGGACTCTAATAGAAATACAAATTTCATTAATAAAGACCTTATAGATCCTGCTCTATATCTCTATTCTCACATGAATTGAACTTGATATTAAATATACAGCTCTTATGGGGCACCTCGGTAGCTCAGTGAGTTAAGTGTCCAACTTGGTTTCAGCTCAGTTCATGATCTTGGGGTTGTGAGATAGAACCCCGCATCGGGCTCTGCACTCTGTGCAGTCTGCTTGGGTTTCTCTCTCTCTCCTCTCTCTGTTCACATATACACACTCTCTCTCTCACAAATAAATAAATAAATAAATAAAATCTTAAAAATACGTATTATTAAGCATAGAGCTCTTAGTAAGCTATTCCCTTATTCTTAAAGTGGCATTGAATAATTTTAAACTCTCAACTCCATTTTGGTAACCCTGTAATTTTGAAAATTAATATATCTAATTTTTTTTTTTAATTCCAAGAATAACTTTCTAGAGATGGAAAGGTAGCTAGTCTTTTCCACTTCTTGTGAGTTAATATATAAACTAAACCACTTGCAATATCATCTACTACTTTATGTCTTTCTTTTGTCATCCAGGGCACTAGTCTCGTTTCTAGAGGAGTGTACTATGAATGTAATGGCCACACAATGACTTAGCTGCTGGAGACTTTAGAGATCATCTGTCCATTTTGAGCTCTTCATTTTACAGAGGAGGAAAGAGGCTTTGAGATTTTAACTGACTTGTGTAAGTTTATGTAGCTAGTCCATGGTAGAGCCTAAACTGGAACCTCAGTCTTTTCACAGCTTGTCCAAGACACTTTCTACTATGTCTTATGGATTTTCTTTATCTAGTGAGGCAAGATGCTCACTTCCAGGCTGTAAGTGATAATCAGAGTTGTATAAATTGAGTGTTTTGGGTGGCAACACACAGCCGACTATGTAAAGGCTCTAATACATTATTCTTTACCTAGAGAGATAGCCATTAGGTACCATGTAGATACCACAGGGAACAACAGTGAAATGTCTCATTTAATGACGGAGGTTTTTCCTTAGTGTTAAACTAGGATTGAATAAGTATTGGATCACAGTAGATATTTACACAGTTGTCTTAGAGTATGTTGCCAAAGTAAGAAAGACGACTAGAGAACTCACGAGTGCACATTCACATCTCAGAGAAAGAGTGTAATAGTCAGAAAATATGTTGGTCAGCTGTTGAAGCCTAAGCGAGGTTAAATCACAAGGTAAAAGGTTACCTGTGTCTATATGAACATTCTATACTTCAGTGATTCTCAAACTTTAGTGTACTTCAACTGGAGGGCTTACTAAAATACAGGTTGCTAGACCCCACCCTCCATATTCTTAGGTCCCAAGAATTTACATTTCTAAGTTCCTGGATAATACTGATGATGGTTGGGGAACTACATTTGGTCTAGAGGTATATTTGTTTTCTATTGCTATGTAACAAATTAATGAAATGTAGCAAGTTTGGCAGCTTAAAACAACACCTATCTATTAGCTCACAGTTCTGTAGGCCAGAAATCCAGGACAGCCTGGCTGGGTTCTCTGTTTAAGGTATAATCAAGGTGTTGGCTGGCAATATTCTCATCTAGAGCTCTGGGTCTTTTTTCAAGCTCATTCTGGTTATTGGCAGAATTCACTCCCTCACAGCTATAGGACTGAAGTCCTGTTTTCTTGCTGTCAGTGCTAGCAAGAGTTGGGGACTGTTCTCAGCTCCTGGAGGTCACTCTCAGGTCCATAGAGGCTGCCTTGAAGGAAAAAAATAGGCTAGTCTGGCCGACTCCAGTGTTCCTGGTCTATGCAGTAATTGAACTTCTCTCAGGAGATTAATAGGTCTGTATTCTGATTATATACCTCAGGTGCTGTGAACTTGTTTAATGTGGACCTCCTCTTAGTATATGGTCCCAGTCTTGCTGTGTTTAATAGATTGGGTTTTGAGACTGATTAGCTGTGATTCAGATTGTGGATGAAGAAAAACTCACCAAAATGAAAACCCCTGTTGGGGACAGACTGGGCAGCCAGCCTGCCCTCCGAGGCATCATCATCCCCCTCCATTGCTTTACAGCAGTTCTTGTTCCTCAAACTTCCCATTACATAACATACCCTAGATTGAAACCATGATTAGAATTAAAATGGAAAAGTTCTTAGAAATTCAAACAAAATGTCCAGTGATTTTTCTTTAGCCAGTCTCTCCAAACGTTCTTTGTGTGGGAATTGATTCTCTTACTAAAGCCTTGAGATGAAGTTTCTGACCTGAAGTGGGATCTTGAAAATAAAATGAGAAGTGGTGAAACAGTGGCAGCTTCACTTCTCTTCCCAAGGGAATTCCTGCAACTGTCAGGAGGAGTGCATTGCATTTGCAAATGGTTGAGAGTTAACAAATAAGGCTTTGTGATCTACTGGTTTTCAGTACCTGGTCTGTATGCCTGATTGTGTATGTGTGTGTTACACTTCTATTTTCCTAATTTTGTTTCTTCATCCCTTAAGAAAAGTCTAGCTTTATTTGTTTGCATATCAATGGACTGGAGGTCCTTTTATACAAATTTAGTTAGCTGATTCCTTTATATAACTCAAATATGCAAATATAGAATTCTTAAATTCCTTTAGTAAAGTTTGGTAATCGGGATTATTCTTAGTTCATTCCTTTGTCGAATCAGACTATCTGTTGTCAAATCAGACTATCTGTCAGAGAATAAAACTCAGTCTCTATTTGAGTTCATACCTAAAGTCAGTAATAGCCATATCAGAACATTGGTTATGTAGTAAACCTTTGTAGACTGAACTGAGATGAACAGCATAAATCCAACACACTTAGGTTTTAAAAAGTCAACTATATCTTTTAGGGCAGGAAATATTTAATTTTATAGAAGTTAACATGAAAAAGACTTTGAATAATAGTTGCCTATAAACTAAATATCCACCCTCAGTTTCATTCATTGTGTCATGGGCTTTGTAGCTGCATTAACATAAGCACATGTGCAGATCAAAGATGGACCTATTATTCTTATCTCTAGTCTGGGCAGACCACCTATTGTTTCAGAAAGATTTTGACAAATGAATTTACTTGGGAGGGATCAATCAGATTAGAGATTGGTAGCCAAGTCACATGAATTAGTACAGTTCAACAAACTGGCATTACTTATTCTAAAAAAGAACTTTTGGGGTAAGTTTAAGGTGGGACCCTTTGATTACATTAAGTAGTTAACTTAAACAATAGCATACCTGATTGGAAGAGCTTATAAGCAGCTTATAAGAAAGGGTTGAAGAATCAAGCTTAGAACGTACAGGGGCCAGAGCAACTTAAGAGGTCTCTGCAGCCCTGGTGGCCAGATTCTTCATGCTTCATAGCCAGAGTGATCATGCTCCAGCAACTTTTAGTATTTTTGTCAAGATTGGAGGCTAGGGAGTCTAGCTTAGGCCATATGCTCACTCTGGCTAAAGGAGAGCAGGACACTTGACTCACAGCCCCACTGGGCTACATTCAGTAGGGTAGAGGTAATTTTCCCCAAAGAACTATGGTGCTGTTATTAAAATAGTAGAGAAATGTATGCTGTACAGTCAAAAAGTAGTGGATGTTCACAGTAGGTTATGTAATCATGATCTTTGCATATTTGGAAAAGAAGTGAGACTTGATACAGATGTATGGCAATGGGTAGAAGGTCCAGGGGAGTTTACTGTGTTTCAGCTTGAAGAAGAACATTCTAACAATTAGAGCTGTGAACAGGCTGCATTGTGAGGTTATGGACCTCCCATTTTTATTAGGATTCTTTTGGTTGCATGTGGTAGAAATTTGACTTGTACTAGCTTGGTAAAAGAAGAAAATTATTAGAAAAATACTAGGAATATTTCATGTGAACAAAGCATTGACCAGCCAAACTGTGGGAAGGGCAGACATCCTACTGGGCCCTCAGATACAATTAGAACCAGAGACCTAAAATGCTGCTGGCCTTATTTCTCTTTCTGTCATCTCCTCTTCTGGATATTGGCTTTATTTTCTTTCTCTGCAGACTCTTTTGTGTACATCATATGAAACATGGCTGCTAAGAGTGCCTGCATTTCATATCTCACAATGCATTCAGAGAAACTATCACATTTAGTGAGAAAAATCTTGGGAGGGGGATGACTCTGGTCCACTTTGGCTCAGGTGTCCAACTCTGGACAAATCAACCCTTGCTAAGTGTCAGGACACACCATGTGATTCAGGTGCCTTCTCTGAACTGAACTAGGGTGTGGGGAAAAGTTAGCTCTTGGTAGAACTACAGTTCAGAAAAGCAGTTCACAGAAGAAAGAAGGATGCTTTTGTCAGAGGGAATGTGGTGGGTGTGTAAAACAATGTCTATTACTTTATCACTATATCTGTTCAAATAAAGATCAATCAAAGATGTTACAGAAAGGATTTTTATGTTGGTAGGAATTTGAACTGGAAGACCTGTTATTATAAGACCTATTATCTTCCTAACTTAGAGATGCAAATATTCTACCTGCTTTATACGTAAAGTAGGCACATACTGGTTTTTAGGTTATAGCTGCAATTTTCTTTTTCCTGTGTATTTTAACTCAAGAATTACTCTGGTTGGAAACCAGAGAATATTTACCCATATATATTTTTGAGTTTGAGAATGGAGGGAAGTATTTTATTATTTAACAATGAATATTCAGTATGGGAGAAATCATTTATACTTTTTTTTTAAAAGATTTTATTTATTTATTTGACAGAGAGAGATCACAAGTAGGTAGAGAGGCAGGTAGAGAGAGAGAGAGAGGAGGAAGCAGGCTCTCCATGAGCAGAGAGCCCGATGTGGGACTCGATCCCAGAACCCTGAGATCATGACCCGAGCCGAAGGCAGAGGCTTAACCCACTGAGCCACCCAGGTGCCCCAGAAATCATTTATACTTAAAAAAAAAAAAAATGGAGCCTAGGTACTTAAAATCACATAGATTACCTTCAGAAGAATAGAACACTCTTAAATCTGAATGATTTATTGTGAGAGGACTTTAAAAAACTTCTGCTTTCAAATAATTATAGATTCACAGGAAGGTGCAAAGAAATGTCCAGGGAGCATTATTCAAATTATTCAGCATAGTTTCCTTATGGTTTGTCCAAATTATTTTGTGGGTATATAATTCATTCCTTTTTATTGCTGAATATTATTCTGTGGTATGGAGGTACACACCCTTGTTACGGGTATTTGGATTGTTTCCAGTTTGAAGTTATTATGAATAAAGCTTCTATGAACATTCCTGTACAAGTTTCTAAATGAAAGTAAGTTTTCATTTCTCTGGGATATGTGCCTAAGAGTACAATTCTGGCTTGTGTGATAAATTGAATTTTGCTTTTAAAAAGGTACTATCAAGGGCGCCTGGGTGGCTCAGTTGGTTAAGCAACTGCCTTTGGCTCAGGTCATGATCCCGGAGTCCCAGGATCAAGTCCTGCCTTGAGCTCCCAGCTCCACAGGGAGTCTGCTTCTCCCTCTGACCTTTCCTGATCTCGTGCTCTCTCTCACTCTCTCTCTCTCAAATAAATAAATACAATCTTAAAAGAAAAAAAAAGGTACTGTCAAACTATTTTCAGAGTTGCATTTTACATTGTCATCAGCAACATATGAGTAATCTAATTTTTTTTTAAAGATTTTATTTATTTATTTGACAGAGAGACAGAGATCACAGGTAGGCAGAGAGGCAGGTAGAGGGGTGGGGGAAGCAGGCTCCCTGCTGAGCAGAGAGCCCAATGCAGGGCTTGATCCCAGGACCCTGAGATCATGACCTGAGTCAAAGGCAGAAGCTTAACCCACTGAGCTACCTAGATCACTCATGCTGCCCCATGAGTGATCTAATTTTTGCATCCTCTTCAGCATTTGGTGTTATCACTAATTTTTATTTTAGACCTTTTGACAGTTATGTAGTGATATTTCATTGCCATTTTAATTTACATTTTTCTAATGGCTAATGATACCAAACATCTTTTCATGTGCTTGCTTGACATCTGCGTGTCTTCTTCCGTGAAATGTCCATGCCTATCTTTGTGTTCATTTTCTAATTAGATTCTTTGTTTTTTAAATGTTGAGTTTTGAGAGTTTTCTTCATAGCCTATATAGGAGTCCTTTGTTAGATATGTGGTTTACAAATATTTTCTCCCAAACTGTAAATTGGTTTTTAAAATCCCCTTAACATGGTTCTTGGCAGAGCACAAGTTTTAAATTTTGATGAAGATGGCTCTCTTATTATATATTTGTGATTAATCTACAGAATTTTAAATTGCCAAATTACCTACTTTACCTTCTTTCTCAGCTCAGACATGGTTAAATTTAGGATGAATAAAATCATTCAGTATACCATGTTTAAGTACAGTGAAATGCGTGTGTGCTTGGCTCTATTCTAGTACCAGGTTTTCTCTTTAGTGGTGTTTCAGTTAATGAAGAAAAATTCAGCTCTTTTAAGAAGGTAGCTTCATTATAAGATTCAGCAGGATTTCATTATAGGTTCTACTTGTACCACTGACTTTGCAAATAAAGACACCTCACCTTACTAATATTTTCCTCTCTACACATTCCTGAACATACCAGAAGGTAACAACAACATTCCATGTTGCTTTGTTTGTACACATTTAGCCTTTGGCCTCTCCTTTTGGCAATCCGTTTGTTCGTTCCACAAATACTGCACACCTACCAGTGTGTCAGATTTGTGCTGAGTTCAGGGTTATAATAGGGACAGGATAGGCATAGGTGCTGACCTCATGGAGTTTATATTTTCATTCTTATTTCTTACCATTATAGACTTGTGTTGTCTGTGAATATTTCACTGATTCAATTAAATATCCTTATTTCCCATCTCTTGTTAAAGAATCTTCTAGTTTGTCCAAAATGTAGCACGTCCAAATCTCAGTGAATGGTTTTAATGCTTTGGGAGTGGCTGCATTCCATTAAGATGAAAACCAAGCCAAACAAGTAATACTTACAAGCACGCACATGAGAATATGTTAGGAGGAGAAAAATCCTCATATTTAGCTACTTTCTTGCCAATTGGGGAAATTTTTGGCAGAGTCTTAAGTTACCTTAAGAGTGATTGAAGATTCTAAATATGAGATCTCAAAGGCTTCCATTCACCTTATTCTATAAAATGAAGCCCAGTCATTTGAATGGACTAGTTAATGAAATACCATTTGCATAGCCCAAGTTTTTAAAAAATCCTGGTCTTCTATTATTTATAAAAACTGATTCCCTGTTGGTTTTATGGTATAAATGAGACACTTTTCCTACCTGTAAACTGGCTGACCTATTTGTAGTCTGGCTTAAATGTAATTTGCCCAAACATATAGAAAATCCTAAAAGAGTTCTAAGCTGTGTTACTTAGAAATCAAAGTTAGTTAACAGAAACATCCTAAGTTGAAATTTTAATTTGGAGTTAATTCTTTGTTATCTATTAGCCTTTAATTTTGTTGTTGTTGTCATGAGCAGGTTCACATGTGACAGTTTGCAGATCAGCCAGATTTCTAAAGGTTTATAGTATTCTAACAAACACATACAGTTTACTCTGTACTGGGCATGGCTTATGTTCTTCACAAATATTAGCTAATTAAATTATAATAAATCTATAAAATAAACAACATTATTAGCCCCTTTGTATAGGTGGTGGACCTGAGGCACAAAATGGCTATTATGCCCCAAAGTCCCTAAGTTAGTTGATAGGCAGCAGGGCTAGGCAGGATTCAAAGTCAGTCCATCTGGCTCCAGAGGCTCTGCTCTTAACCACAACACAGTGACCCCATATTATGGTTAATCAGGTGTTTTCCCATATAATACTATAAAGGCATTGAAGTGAGATTTTCCCGTATTTGGGGAAGCAGCATGGAAAAGGAAGTAATACATAGAAGTTTTTGGTAAGAGGAAAACTGGACTTAGAATGTTTGAGTTCTGGCATTGCCAGTCCAAGCTGGCTAACTTGGACTGTTAGCTAACTAACAGTTAACTAACCATATTTAACTAACCATATTTTCTATTGGTTAACTAACCATATTTCCTATTGCTACTATAAGAAATTACCACAAATTTAGTGGCATAAAACACCAACTTATTCTCTTACATTTTTGGAGGTGAGAAGTTTAAAGTCAAGGTATCAATGGGGCTGTCTTCCCTTCTGGAAGCTTCAGGGGAGAATCCATTTCTTTGCCTTTTCCATCTTCTGGAAGTCACCTTCATTTATTGGCATGTGGCCCCTTCTAGTACCTTCAAAGTACATCACTCCAGTCTCTGGTTCCATTATTTTATCTCTTTTTCCTTTCTTTTACCCTCTTGCTTCTCTCTTTGCAAGTCCCTTGTAACTACAGTGGGCTCACTGGGTAATCCCAGATAGTCTTCCCATCTCAAAATCCTTAATTTAAACATATATGCAAAATCCCTTTTGCTGTGTAAGATTACATGACAGTCAGTGCAGAGTCTGCTTGGGTTTCTCTCTCTCCTCTCTCTCTCTACACACACACACACACACACACACACACACACACACACATTCTCTCCCTCTCTCTTAAATAAATAAATAAAATCTGAAAAAGAAAAAAAAGAAAAAGAAGTCGTCTTATTCCTTTCATTGCTCTATTCTTCCATCTTTTGTGGGTTGACTTTGCTTTTAGACTGGCTCCCTTCAGGTTTACAAGAGGACCGCAGCATTTCCATCACATTCTAAACCAATATTATGCAAAGACAGAAGAAAGACCATCTCTTGGAAAGCTTTTTTCTTCTTTTTAAGCACATGGAAACCTTTCTCAAGCCACTTGTCAAGACTTTCCCATGTTTTATTGACAAGCATTCTGTCACGTGCCCATTTAAAAACCAATTGTGGGCAAAGTGAATGGGATTATCACGTTTGGCTGGATCCCATATTGTCCAGTAAAATGTTCTTCAGTGACAGGAATGTTCTGTATCCATGCTTCCATGTAGTAGCTGCTAGCCACGTGTGGCCATTGTTGAGCACTTGAAACACGGCTAGTGCAACTGAGGAGCTGAGTTTTTGGAATTAATTTAAATTTAAATGATCACATATGGCTAGTGGATACCATATTTGGCCACATAGAACCAGATCAGTCATTTGGGACAGAATGGATCCTAAGTAATTGACCAACTACCATGTTTAGTACATCTTTAATAAGACATCTTTTAGGGGCGCCTGGGTGGCTCAGTGGGTTAAGCCGCTGCCTTCAGCTCAGGTCATGATCTCAGAGTCCTGGGATCGAGTCCCGCATCGGGCTCTCTGCTCAGCAGGGAGCCTGCTTCCCTCTCTCTCTCTCTCTGCCTGCCTCTCCATCTACTTGTGATTTCTCTCTCTCTCTGTCAAATAATAAATAAAATCTTTAAAAAAAAAGAGAAGTATAAGACATCTTTTATAAAACATGTCTTATACTTCTCTTTATAAGAAACTTCAATCTAATTACAGATCCACTGGGGAGATTCTTTTGGAGTCAAACAAACCAAATACATAAAACAAAACCAGTACACATACTTACAAGGACAGATAGTGGCAGAATATCCTCATTGAAGGTTACGGTGGGAAGTCTGGGTCTGCTGGCACGTGCCAGCATACGGTGTGGTTCAGCTTATAATGGAGGTTTGATTAGGTGTAATTGACTAGGAACTCTGATGGTGAGAAACAGACTGCTCTTCACCATCAGGAAGTTGGTTGGTTTTGCAATGTCCTAAGTAGGAAATAGCAACTCTTATTAATAGAGATTACATGCCAAAGTCTACCTGTCTTGGAGGTTGTAGCTAGGAAAATGCATAGATAGCTTCTGGGAGGATCCATCCATTTAATAAACATTTACAAACCACTTGCTCTGTGCCAGGAATGTTCTAGGTACTGAAAAGAAAATACAGAAAACTAAGGGAGTTCCTGTCCTGATGGAACTTCATTGTTACAAAGAAATAAATAATACCTTTCAAACTATGGTAAGTGTTGAGAAAAAAAAAATAAAGCAAGAGACTAAGATAGATTGAATGAAGTGAGTTTCAACAAATGCCTAGTTCTGTGACTTTGTTGTCAAAAGCTCAGGGTTTTAAGTTTTTTCCTCTGGGAAGAGGACATTTGGTTTATGGGCTTATTTAGTTTCACAGCAAAATATAAATAAATAAATAAATACATATTTAGCTTCACAGCAAAATATAAATAAATAAATAAATACAATAAAACAGTTCTGTTTGGATTAGCTAATTGCCAAAAGAAAGAAAAATTAAATCAGTTCCTGAGAAGGCAGTATATTTCTCTGCTGTTTGAAAATTAAATTTTGCCTGAGGAATTATTGTGAATCTTGCATGGCCCTATAATAGGGTGAAGCTTATTTTCTAGCTTGATCATGTTCCTCTCTATTCTTTGCCTTATCTGGAGAACTTTGGCTATCTTAAGTAAACTTCTGGGCTCTAGCTTTCTGAAACATAAAGTGAAATTATTAATAATAATAATTGCCAATCATATGGGTTCTGGAACAATTGGACATTATCAAAATTTTTATTAAATGTTTTATATATAGTTGTAGGCCACAGGAAACAGTAAGCATTTCTTATTAAAATTCTACAAGTGATTTAACCTCTCAACAAAATATTTGTAGTATTGTCAGGAATGTAAGGGAACAGATCCTTTCAGTGCTGGTTGAAATAGAATTTGGTGCAACCTTTCTGGAGAGCCAATTGGTAGAATAGGTGACAATTTCTTTAAAATGTGCATACCTCTTTGGCCCAAGGAACAAAATTAAATAGGTATCCAAAGGTATATGTTTAAGGATGTTTATCATACTAGTGTTTATAATGGCTAAAGATATTAAGCAAGTGTTGAACAATAGGAAGTGTATTGTATTCCATGTGGAATTCTATGCAGCTACCAAAGATGATGATAGCATTAATAGATAGTAATGGAGTTGGAAAGATATTCACCATGTCATACATTTGTGGTGATCTGTGCCTCTTTACTTTGGGGTAGCAGTTATGGTCACTTTTTAATTTTAAATCTAGCAATAATGGCAGATAATGATTGAGCATGCCACACTATGCTAATAAGCTTTGTTCAGATATTATCTCGTTGAAGTTTCATATTAACCCAAGTAAGAATAATTTGGGACCTCCTTTTGCAAATGAAGAAACCAAGGCTCAGAGGAATAAAGTAACTTGTCCAAATCCTTAAATTCCGAGGTGGTGTAAGGGCCTATTTAGCCAGAGCAGCTCCATCTTGACCCAGGCCCTCCCAGTTCCCCACTCCCGGAATTACTTAAAAACCAGTCGGGGAAACCAGTCCCAGATAACAAAGCTCAAATACAAGTGTGGGTCAAATACCAGGTGGAGGTATTCAATCAGTGGGGGCGCATACTATCTCTTAGCTACCAAGGAGTATGGGCCCCACCCTTTGGGTGCCCTTTGGGCACCAGTTCTGACCAAGATGATAGGCTAGTTCAAATATCTACTATAGGGTAAATTGTAATTTAATTGGTCACATATGTGTGACCTAGCAGGACTGTGCAGCTTTCTCTGTGTTACAATCTCATTGGTCACCTGTGCGTGGCCAGGCCCAACTACATGGCCTTTGCCCTTAAAAGCTAGTCTGTAAAGAAGAGAAAGGTCCCTCTCTCTGTAAGGGGTGGCCTTGACGGGTCTGTTTGACGGGTCTATTACGCCAAGCATCAAGAATCAAACCGAGCGAAATAAAGCTTTGCTTGACCTTCGCTTTGTATCAGTCTCGCTCCTTTGACCATGGACCCATTATTGGGGGACCTAACAGTGGCAGAGTCAAAATTCGTACCCAGCCATTTGACTTCAAAGTCCCCCAGTCTGAAACCGTGGGTTAGACCACTTCTGTAAACTGTGTACATGGGATAACCATTACAGGTCTGTCCTGACAACTCCTTCACATCCTTTTCCATCACTGCACTCTTATTTGAGAGTCCTTTGGCCTGGCTATGTGGCAGGGGAAGGGGTGATTCACCCTTTAATACAGAAGTCAGCAAACTCCAGCCCATGGGCCAAAGCCAGCCTGCTGCCTGTTTTTGTAAAATCAAGTGTTGTAATGCAGTCCTGCTTACTCATTCAGGTCTTGTCTCTGGCTGCTTTTGCACTGCAAGGCAGAAGTGAGTAGTTTTAGTACGAGACCCTATGGCTCGCAAAGCCTCAAGTTTGTATTATCCTGTCCTTCACCTAAAAAAAGTTTGCCAACCCTTGCCTTAAAACATTAGAAATTTGGAAGGATGTGTGCCCCATTACAATGACCACTTTTCTTTCATTAAAGAGACTAATCTTGAACCAGTTAGGGTTACTGTCCTGCAGTGGTCCAGGCCACAGGCACAGAGGCAGTTGCGGAAGGGTGTTCTGAGGAGGTGAACAAGAGCAGTCTATTTCAAGACTACTGAGGGCCCTCTGTGCATGGCTGACTGGCATTCTCTGGGCCTCCAGTGCCTTGAAACTCTGCCTGTTGCTGCTTCTCTGAGATGGAATGTGTATTCACAAATGAGGCACTCCATTAGTCATGGTGCATTTCCTGGGCCCTGGAGACATGGGCATGACATCACCAAGGGCCAATGAGAAAGGAGAAAGGATCCTCGCTAGGGAGCCCTCAAACCTCCTTAGAGGACTGTAGGCTGTGTGTTCTATTCCTTGCCCTCAGGGTGTGATTTGAGACTGCCTTTCTCCTCCAGCCTTATTCTGGGTACAAAAGTCTAGCTTCCAGACCCAAGAGGCCAGGATAAGCTTGAAAATCTGCAGAGCTGGAGGCAGATTCCCATTTAGTATTTTTTTCCAGGGCTCAGGTTTTTATTCCCACAGAGTTTTCCACTCCTAATGACGTTGTTACTTCATGTGGTGAAGGGTGGGTGGTGAGAGATGAAGTCTGTGTTAGATAAAAGACACTTGGCAGTTAAAATTTCTGGATAAGTATAGGTTGGTAGCATAACAAAATCAGAAGCATATTTTGCTGTTTTGTTACATTGCTTTTGTGTCTAGTTTAACATAATAAAACAACATCTTTTAACAGCAAAAGCTCCTAGCAAAATCACTGTGGCTTAGAGTAGGGGCAATTACCAAAGGAACTTTACTGAGGGGATTAGTAACTCATTAAATCTTTTATCTTCAAGAAGAAAAGAATTTTTTTTCTTCTTTTTTCTTAGGACTTAAGCATCTTGGATAAAAATACTCCCCACCCCCTCCTTCCTAATTTATGTATTTATTTATTTATGAAGATGATTGGTGGAATTTAGTCTCAGATAACTTTGTTTATTCAATTTACTGGAAATTTCATTGAGATCTTGCTTTATAGTTGGTAGTAGCTCAATCTTGCTGTTAAGCCATAATTGTAAAATTTCCCCTTTAAAAAGTATTCAGGGAAACTGAGGCTTGAGATTTAATGTGAGATTATACTTTTGTAGTTAAGACTTTCATAGTTTAAATCAGGAACTGAACTCAACAGGTTTTTGTTTGTTTGTTTGTTTTGTTTTTTTTTTTAAGTCTTCATAAGCAATCTATGGTTGATTGAGAATGGTTCCTTTGGTATTTTTTCATGTTTGAATCCTTTTTAATGAAGTCTAAGAGAAATTGGGAACCGTCGCCATTTTTGTTAGTCTGTATGTGTGGCTGCCATAAATCACAAATGATATCGCTTCTGTGAACTTTAAAAAGAAAAATCCTTTGTTGTTTCTTCAAGATGAAGATGATTTTTTTTTTTTTTTAAAGATTTTATTTATTTATTTGACAGGGAGAAATCACAAGTAGGCAGAGAGACAGGCAGAGAGAGAGAGAGAGAGGAGGAAGCAGGCTCCCTGCTGAGCAGAGAGCCTGATGCGGGACTTGATCCCAGGACCCTGAGATCATGACCTGAGCCGAAGGCAGCGGCTTAACCACTGAGCCACCCAGGCGCCCGATGAAGATGATTCTTGTTTTCCGTAATTATAGAGGCTTTTTTATTTTAAAAAATCACTGGAAAGCATATGAATTTATTCCTGTTTCCTAAATTAAAGGAATTTCCTTTAAAACTGTGTCATCTACCATAAAAGAGGATACTTTTTAGCTCTTCAGAGATCCTCTCTCAAAGTTCTCTATGCAATTCAAAAACTTAAAATTTCAAAACATCTCTTGGAGATACTACAACAATGTTTTTTTTCTTTTTTAACTCTTATAAGGTGAAGAAACTAAGGTACAAAAAGATGGATTCTTTTGCCTTATACCGTTCTTAGACGCAGATATTGAATGCATAAATCATTCTTATGAAAATCTTTAAGAGGGCATTCCTCTGTACCTTTACATAAAATTGTTCTTGTTTTCCTTTGACAGCTTCACACTTTGCCTCATTAACAACAGGGCTTGTTTTTCCCAATCCTGTGACTGGGACAGGAGAGCATTTTCGTCAAGCCTGGGCAGAAGTGGAAAGGGGTCAGTTACCTAAGAGGTGAATCTGTGGGGTGGGGTTCCGTGAGCTCTCCTGCCTCACTTTTGGAAGAGGACTTAATTCTCCTTAATGTGATTTCCCAGTTTCTACCATCCTGAACTAGTATTTGCCACCTCTTAGAGCATTGTCAGGAATACAGATGAGTTTTAATGTTGATAAAATGCTTGTAACCTTTTGGGATAAAGGTTTTTTTCTTTTTCTAGTGCAAAAATTCAAATTTTATTTTTACTTATTCTTACTTTGGTGGGAACTGATGTCAGAATTTATAGGCAAGCAAAGACTTTTGTTTTCTACCTCTTAGCTGAACAAAAATACACAAATGTGGCATTATCATTAAGCATCACTTGCTTTTTTACATTTCACACAAGAATACAATATTATCCCTTTTTGAACAAAATGCCCAGATTACGAAGGAAACCATCTTTGGAGGAGTATTTAATGAGCATATCTTATTTAAATAAATCCTCCAGTAGGAAATGGGAGAACTCACTGCCCTTACCTAGAAGAACGCTGTATAACTTTAAGTTACCTGTCAAATTTATCTGTGCAGCTCACCAACATTTCCTCATTGGAAACATCGGTATTTCCACGTCACAGTTTGCTAAAAAAGTCTTAGAAAAATAAAGTAAATATTAAAAAAAATCAGAAAAAAAGAAAGGTCTTATGTAAACACCCGTTCGTATTGGTGACACTACCACTGACACACTTCTTGAATAAGTTAACCAGGTCCTTGTTTCGGTGAGGATGGGCTCTGGAGTCGGTCTGCTACTGCCTTCAAAGTTTACATCTGGTATGAAATGTTGACAGCTAGATGATGCTTAAAGCAAATATACAGTAACATCTCCTAAATGCTTCTGTTTCCTGCTAATTTGGGGAGCAAGAGATGCCTCCCTTAAAACCCTCTTCCAGTGTTTGGCATGCCATCTTGCTAAGCCCTAAACTTTCCTTGCCGAAGAAAACTCTTGAAATGCTGGTCTAGAATATGACGGCAAGAGGTCATGACAGATAGTCAAATTGGTTTATGAAATGTTAAGGATGAGTCATGTCACTCCTGAAGGGATTGGCATCAATTTATTACACAAAACCAAACACTGAAGAAAGAAAAGCCTTTAGTCTCATTAAGGAACCCAGACAAAAATCCCACTTAATCCATCGTGCTTTTCCTTTTCCTCTAACTCAGCTGGTGTGCAGGTGTAGGGCAGCTTGGCAGAAGCTTTGAACATTTGGAAAAAGGAGTCATTACTGAAAGTCACTGACACACACTTCCCTTGGAATGCTGCTGATGTCATGGAAAATGGGGACCTTAGCCATAACCCCTAACAACCAGAGCTACAGTAAACAGTAAATGTTACCTCCACCAAGGCATTGGTTTTTAAAGAGTTTTAACAGGCCAGGGCTTGCCAGCCACAACTCATAAAAATGTTCTTATAATTTTACCCTACTCTCTAAAAGCACCGGATGGCCGCTGAGGTTTCTCTGCCACTTGGGGATGCAAAGCCAAATTCGTGTCAGTTTCAAGGTTCCCTAATCGAAATTTACAGCACTTCTTTTCCAGTCCTCTTCGTCCCCCCTACCATGCTCACCGAGTTAGGCCTGGTAGATTTAATACTTTGTCAAAGAAGTCTCTTGTCTGACCAAGTTGCCTCGATTTCCGGTTAAGGGATGAATCTATGCACTAGATTTTGCTCAGTGTTTTATTAGCCTCACTGGTTAGGGGGTGAATCTATGCACTAGGTTTTGCTCAGTGTTTTATTAGCCTCATGGTTAACCCAGTCTGGTTAATTTGTAGCCCTCAATCTATAGGTCATATTTCAACCAATTTGAAGCAGTTGGGCAAGAGTCACACCCTGTAGTTCAAACTACGAACGAGGCGTGTAGCAAAATAACTGATAGCACATGCTGTCATAGAGGACTGTTGAGAATGGTTGCTGTCAACAATATAAGAAAGCAAGAGAAGACACAGAACCAAGAGAGCAGGAGGAATTTTCTCCCTTGATTGGCTGTCTTTTGGGAGAAGTGGCAGGTGGAATATTACTGTGCATCAGACCCCCTGTGGCTGCTTTTAGACCTGTCCACACAGTGGGAAGAAGCAGAATGCTAGCACTGCTTTTGCAAGGCATTGTCAAGGTGACCATAGAATTTACCTACTTTTCCAAGTGAAGGAATTCTATTAATGAGGACTCTGGGACAGTAGGACGAAATCAGGACTGCCCCAGCTGAAGGGGGACATGCAGGTCCCTTCATCATTGTGTCAACCCCCCACACAGCCCAAGCCTTTTGAGGAAGCCATCAAGACATCAGACCTTTTCTCACAAGAAAACAAGTCTCGCTTTAGAATTAGTAGTCTAAGTAATGAACTCTGATACAATAAAATGTCCCTAAGTTAAAACCTCAAGTAAAGTAAGCTTGAATTCACACTCTGAATTTACCCAATTTTGAACATTATTTTATTGCTATTGACCACTGGTTCTCAGAATGAAGTCTGAGACCCGGGTTTGAGGGGAGGGCAGGAGATTTTTTTCAAGATGTCTGGGGTCTAAGTAGTTTCATTGTAATATTAAGACATTCTGTTTGCCTTTCACTCTCATTTTCTCACAAGTATATAGTGGAGCTTTCTAGGGGACCTGTGAAGCATGATATAACACCTTGAGTGAAGAACCATGTACCAGAATCTAGGTGTCATCTATTAAGCCAGACATTAAAGAGATTTGTAAAAGTGTAAAACAATATCATTCTTCTCACCAAATTATTCTGTTTTAGAAAATAGTTATTTTTCACAAAAATGTTATTTATATTAAGATGTTATGGGTTTATTCGTGTTATTTTCCAATGAATTAACAAGTAAGTGCTTTAGAAATTCTTCAGTTTTCTTTTCTAATATGGTAAACATATCCCTCAAAAATAAAAACTCTTGAGTTCTTAGTAGTAATTAAGAGTGGAAATGGATCCCCAAACCAAAAGATTTGAGAACTGCTGCCCTAGACCTTTCTCGTTCCCTGGAAGGAACATGAGGTAACGTGAGATGATAAATTTCCTGATGGGAGAGACCAGTTTATTCATGGTTGCATCTACTACAGCTACTAGCAACCTGCCTTGTGTACAGGTAGCACTCTGTATAAACATGGGGAGACAGAAGCCTGGGTGGCTCAGTTAAGCTCTGCCTTCAGCTCAGGTCATGATCTCAGGGTACTGGAATTGAGCCCCACGATCTCTCTCTGTGTCAAATAAAGGAATAAAATCTTTTTAAAAAGTTTTTTTTTTTAATAATAAATAAATAAGATAGGGAGACAAAGCTCCTGTGACAACTCTGAAAGTTACCACGTTCTCTTAGGTTTGGGTATTATCATGACAGTATTATTTGTTTTGTTTTAAGTCTTTGTCTTTTGCTATGTAATGTGTTCAAGTACTCTTTATTAAGTAATACTTTGACACAACAATGATGTCATTTTTCCTTAGGAATCACCCAGCATCTTGTTTCTCTAGCCATGCAGCATTTAGACCTTATTCATCAGTGCATTGAACTATTTCTTTTTTTTCTTTCTTTAAAAAAAAGAAAATAGATTTTATTTATCTATTTGAGAGAGAGAGCGAGAGAGCGAGAGAGAGCAAGCACAAGCAGGAGAGTAGCAGGGAGAGGGAAAAGCAGGTTTCCTTAGGAGGCTCCATCCCACGACCCTGGGATCATGACCTGAGCCAAAGGCAGACGCTTAACTGACTAAGCCACCCGGTGCCCCTAACTATTTCTTTTTCAAAGATGTCACTACCATCCCCCAATTTTCTGATACTCTTTTTTAACTATTGTGGCTTACTGTGTCAAAGCAGCTGAATTTGACACAAGTTCAGTGTTGTTTCCTTCACGAATTTTCGCTCATCTCTCTGGGCTTGAGATACCCTCCCTGCAGGTGTTTGTCTTGCCAAGGAGATGGAGTTCTCTACTGCTGCAGCTGCGGTTCCTCCATAGACTTTCTTGGGGCCCCTGTATAGTACCTCTGTGTCTTTTCAGAATCATGTTGCCATTTTCTGGAATGTCCACAGTCTGATTGTTGAGAAATGGTCTCCATTCTTGTAGTAGAGGTGCCGAAGAGAGGCGACGTTTAAAAAAAAAAAATGTCATATAAAATGGTTTCTATAGTACTGAAAAATATTTTTAGTCAGAACAAGCCATGATTTGATAAAACTGGATTGATTGCTTAGTTATGACCTTACGTGTAAACCAATGTATATCCACTTTCCCCTTCACACTTAAAAACTTCACAGAGTCCAAATCTTTTAAGCCTTTAAAAGTTACCTGTTTCTTGAAGGGGTTTAAGAGTACACTTATCAAGATGAGCACTGAGTAATGTACAGAATTGTTGAATTACTATATTGTATACCTGAAACTACCATAACACTGTTAACTATACTGGAATTTAAAAATTAAAATTAAAAAACTAGAAAATTTCATCTATTTTTTCTTAATGTCAGAAATTGTTTCCACTGGCAAAAGGGAAGAACTGTGAAATAATTCTTGTATACAAGTTCAATTTTTTATAGTTTTTTTTCTTTCAAGTGAAAATATTATCTTCTGATCTTAATATTTGTTCCTTGAGCTAGAAATACTACTTTTTAAAATACCTGCTTAAGTCCCCCTTCTGCTCAGATCATGATGCCGGGGTCCTATCATCTAGCCCTGTGTTGGGCTCCCTCCCTGCTCAATGGGGACTCTGCTTCTCTCTCTTTCCCTCCCCCCTCCCCTACTTGTGCTCTCTCTCTCTCTCAAATAAATCAATAAAATCATTAAATAAAATAAAATAAAATAACATACTTGCTTAATTTATCTCTAAGACCTGAAATTAATCTGCTACCTGATAAATCAACATGGCAGGCTACACTGAAGCCATAGTTTATTTGGGTAACAGCACTATCTTCATGATTTAATAATAGTTGCAATTACACATGACACATGAAAGTCAACATCTAAGTCAAAGAAGTCTGTTTTTAGTGGCATGCATTCTGCTCAGTTGTAGGTAGCATCTTCTCAGAGTACTATTAGTTATATAAATTGCCAAATCTCTTTTTCTTGAGACCTAATGTTTTGGATAATTACTTACCAAACCTGTGTATGAATTTTTTATCAGAAAGCAGAAGGGGAGAGCGGAGGGGGAGGGAAAAACATCACGATTCTTATTAAGTCCTCATTTGAAAAGGGATCCGTGCAGGGAGATTAGCTTGTTGTCTGAGATGGAAACTAAAGGAGCACAGCTTTCTGTGAACAGGACGCTGGCTGGATGGGAAAGGGAGAGAGAGCTAGATGCTTGTTCCAACTTTTCTACTCTCTAAATAGAGTGATTTCAGCAGATCACCTTACTTCTCTTAGCTATTAGTTTCCCCATCTGTAAAATGAGGATGGATTAGATGGCCTCCAAAGTCCCTTTCAGATCATCTAATTCTATGGTTTGTTTTGTACTCTGTCAGAATTTCATGTGCTTGAAGTCCCTAGTTGACAAATATGGTGTGGAAGGAAATGACACAGTCTTGAATAACCAAAATGGATTTTGTCCACACTTACGTGCTAATCCCCAAAGAAGAAGAAAATACAAATGAGCCAGGGGCCAAACGTGAAAATGGTGACAGTGAGGAAAACATTGAAGCAGACAGCTAAAAGCTTCATTTCCTGGCCTGCCTGCCATGAGAAAGGCCGAGCCTGCCAAATCCTTCAGGCAATCAAGACCAGAACTTTGGCTAGCTCGTATTCTGAGCTCCCCCCCCATATAACACACACAAACCGCACAGGAAAATCGTCTCTCTCTCTTCATATTTGTGCCTTTTGGCTATACTTCTATGTATGCCAAGTCCTCGCCTAATCCCCTTCCTTCCAGCTGTCACTATATTCCGCCTGTTGCTCTCTGGGGCTTTGGGAAGCAGCTGCAGTCTTCAGGGGAGGCATAGGGGTGGTGGCCTTGGTGGTGGGTTGTTGTCAGGGTGTGTAGACTCAGTCAGAACCGAGTCACTTTTACCTGGTTTATAGACAGTTTGAACAGTGTTTTCACTCTCCTTCCTTGGCAAATGTCAGAACTGATGGCTTTAATTTTTTTTTCCCCTCCCTTCCTCTTTGGAGAGGTTTATCCCCCTTCTACATTCCTCAGCCTTTTGGTCTGCGAACATTCTGTGGAAGATTTGGTTTGTCTTAGGTTCCTTTGCCAGGCTGCTCATTGTCTTTTATTTATTTTTTTCTTTTTCCACATAAAACATATTTATCTATTGAGAGAGCTGAAGATGGATAACCGGAGCCTCTGTACTCTCTCACAAGCCTAGAAATTTGACCCTTCTCATCTCTGACAGTATATCCCAAACCATTAGGGCTCCGAAGGCCCAGAGAGTTCTTGGCCATCCGTTGTCTGTCAGGCCCCAGCTGGTAGAGAGCTAGCGCTAGTGGCCTTTCACCTCTGGTCTGTGCTGCTTTCCCACAGATCTTGTCTACATACATCTTGTATTGGCTCTTAGTGATGGCAGCTGAGCAAAGAGGCACTTGGTTCTCATCATTTTAGAAAACCAGGGAAGAATCAAGAGATCTTATTGAAGAATCTTGGCTGAGTATAAGGAGAAGCCATGTACTATGAAGGTTTTAAATTGTTCCACAATGCACAGACTGACTTTGCTGGCATGAATGTTAGAAGAAAAACAAACAAAAATCCTATACAGTCATTGTCTTTTGTTGTACAGCATTTCTCTTTTGTTCATGAATAGAGCTCTTTTAGACACAAGGGGTTGTTCTTTTCTGTCACTCTTTCTAGAAACTCCATCAACTCTCTTAAACCCCATGCGAGCTCACCAGTTCATACCTTTTTTTATATAAGAGGAAGCCTACATAGTCTCCAGAACCTTGTGAAACACAAAAACAAAAACAAAAAACAACGTGTATCTGTATGTGGGTTTGTCTGGTAGTTTCTCTTGTCTGTATGTATTTTGTATTTTATTTCATATAATTTAAATGTTAATTGATGTTAAATTCAAACCATGAGTCTGGTCAAATTTTTTGGTGATAGGATCTTGCTTAATTTTATATACTATAGAAAGTCTTTTTATTCATAATGGGAATGCAATATTACTACATTATCCTTTCATTTCTGCCTGTCTGTTTTCCTTAGTCTTCTACGTGTTTGGCTATAGTGTTCCTAATACCCAAGTAACCTTCTATCACTCATCCTTTCCCCCCCAGTACATGTTTTTTTGCATTGTGGCTGGAAGTTTCCCTAGATGTTAACTGTCCAAACTCTTCACTTTATAAATGACAAAAAGAAAGTCTACAAAAGGGATATGATTTGGCCAAGGTCACATACCTGATACTGCCCGGGCTCGTGTTTTTCTGCTATACTACACCAGGCTGCACATGTCAGGAATTTTCCAAAGCATTAGTCTAGTAATAAGTACTTCAACAGCAAGTGAGTGCATCCTACTGGAAAGGGCACAGGTTTTGGAGCCACGTTTGGCTTTGAGTATCTTGTTCTACCCACTACTGGCAGGGTAAATTGGGCCAGTAACTAAAACTTTTGGGGACTCTTTCTTCCTCTTTAATATGGGAATAATAACAATAATATGTTAAGGTTATTGTGACTATTGGATTGTATAATCTGTATAGAGTACCTGTTATACATACATTCAATAAATTATTATTATTACAAAAATCTGATCATAGGGAAATGTTAATACGCACAAATAATAATTTAAGATAGGTATTTTATAAATGGCTGTTCTGACCCTCTCTTATTCAATAGTATTCTCCTAAACTCAGCATTGAAGTATGAATGAAGTGAGTTGTCTGGAAATGAATTCCTGCAAGTTATTTATACCATGACTGTGATTCATGCATTTCCCTTTTCTTTATGGCTTTCATCTGTACTTAGCTGCAGTGTATCTTGTCCAAAAATTTTCTGCAAGTTGAACTCACCCAAAGAAGACATCTGGAGTGTACTTGGTTTTACCCCCTGCTTTTTTTTTTTTTTTAAGCTAAACACTAGGATATAAATCTAAAATATAATCCATATAGAATGTTATGTTCCTATTTTTGAGAAGTTTGAGATCTTTAGTGTTATGCTGAAACTCATTGAACTGTGTAGTAAATGGCTTTAGTCTAAAATTGTATGTACCTGTTTGGAGTAGAGGTAGAAGTTATATTACTAGGGCATCTGGGTGGCTCACTTGATTAAGTGTCTGACTCTTGGTCTCAGCTCAGGTCTTGATCTCAGGTTCATGAGTTCAAGCCCCATGTTGGGCCCCATGCTGGGCGTGGAGCCTACTTAAAAAAATAAATAAGTTATCTTACGTTCAACACAAAGGGGGGGGGGCTAGGATTGTTCTGTTAAAAGGAAGCAGAATTACCTTGTCTGACCCAGTAGTATGGAGAGAAGAAATGAGTTAGAAAACAAAAGTTAAGTTTGAATTAACGAAGTCCAGAAGAGCAAAAGAAGGTTTAGAAGCTTCAGAATTAATGATTCAGGGGAATTTCTGTCGAGGGCCTCTCGGATTGTATAGATGTCGGTTGACTGGAATTCACTTAAACTTGAAGTGGATGGAAGGACTTTGAGTAACTAGACAGAAAGAATTTTACTTGTGCAATAGAGCGCTCGGGAGAAGGAGCTTTGGCTTAGATTTTATACAGACATCAAGAGAACTAAAGAGAGATGCTTTGTGCTTTGGTGGGGTCCTCCTTATGGAACTCTTAATTGCCAAGGGACTTTTAAGCTCGTATAATTTGATCCATAGCTATGATTAGACACGTAAAAGGTGTAAACACTCTTAGGGTTTTCTTGATTACTTTTTTAGTAAGATGAAAGGGAAAGAAAATGTAGCAGTGATTAAGAATTAAATGGTTGTTCCTTGTGCCTGCTTTTACCCAGTGTCTCATATTAGATTAAAAGCCTTGGGCCAGTAGTTTCTTATAGATAAAAATTATGCATGATTTTGGAAGAATATTGGACAATCAAGTATGGCCAGGAAGTAGAAGGTGCTATTTTGCTATATTTTGGGTTCATCCAGATGGGATCGAACCAGAGGAATTTTGGCAAGCATTGGTGCTCACCACTTAACCGCACTGAAATAGTTGTGGTAGCAAAAGAATTTCTCTAGGAGTCTTATTGCACTTGAGGTATAACAGCCAGAGATTCCTGGCCCTTGAGGGAGGAGGGCCAAAGTTGATAAATTTTAGAACAATCAACTAAAGTCTATAAATTCAGGAGACATATTTCAATTAGATGATACTGGGACTACATATTCCCATAGTTTTCATAAAGAAAAAAAATACTATGAGTAAATGTGTCTTCCAAATAAGCTCTTCCCTAATCTAATGTCCTCCCATCAGGGAGGTATGTGCTATGGTGAGTGCTGTGAATTGTGTAAGACCGATGAAT